>NW_017962933.1:180889-271012 GCF_001661345.1 Ascoidea rubescens DSM 1968 | reverse complement strand
TTGCTTGGATTTCTATTGAACAAGAAAATTTTTCTCTAACAATAATAGCTCAAAAGCAAGTTGTTTCTTGGATCGTGTTTCCAGCTATCCAATGACAATGTTGCCTGTTCAGCAACAATCAAAATCAATTCTGAGTTTTGCTTTTTTTCTGTATTTTTAATCTCCTCCGAGATTTGTGCACTTTCCTAAAACGGAAATTGCTTTTTATATCTGGTGCTTTTCCACCAATCATCGAGCGTTATGTTTGGATCAGTCTTATGATATGGATCTTTTTTTACGTTTTTTGCTTTTAAAAGCAGTCATTGTTATTATATCAATGATCAATAATGATTATTACAAACATTGATATGATTGCATGTGTCAATTCATTGAATGTGCTTAAGATGCTCAAGACAACTGTTTTCTGACAACATAAAAGAACGAGTTCTTTCCCAAAAATTTTTTTTTGTTTTCTTTCCATCTATTAATCACTTATCACAGCTTAACCAAAGTAACTCAATAACTCATTAATCTGTCTAACTTATAACAACTTATAATAATTTTATTTGTTTGTTATCTTATCTTGCTATCACTTTAGTCGACTTCGTTCACAATGTCCTCCTTAGCTGCACCAGTTAATCCATCTGCCAATGGCTTGAAGCGTTTCCACCTCAAACCATCAAGAGCTCAAGTCAACAGATGTATTTCTGGAGCTGATGTTGATTCTGCTTTTAATTCGGATTCGGATTCGGATTGTGATTCTGGTTCTTATTTGCCAAAAACTTTCTATCTAGATACTTTATCACCATTGGGTTTGACTGCTGCTGGTTATGAGACTTATTCTCGTTTTGACATGTCTTGTATTAACAAACTATCTACTGCTGTCAACAAACCATCTGTTGCTGCTGAAAAGCCATCTATTTCGATTCCTACTTCAATTCCTATTTCTAACTGTTCTTCTTCTTCTTCTTCTTCTATTTACTCAAAGTCGTTGTCTACTTACAGCGATGATGCTGCCTCTGACCTCAGCAGCCAGGACTCAGTCACAACTGATGGTACTGATGTTGAGTCAGAGCTACAGGATGAAAAACAAAAGTCACAATTTACGCTCAGACAGCAAATCCTCCAAAAGGAAATGGACATCAACAACTTGGTCATTGCTGCTCATGAAAGACATTCCAAGAAACAACAGGTTTTGAAGCAATTTGATCCCTCCATCGAAATCGATGAAAGCGAATACAAATACGCTGACACATTCAACTATGCTGTCTCCAAAAGAGCAGCTTTCAAAAGATGTGTGAGAAAGCTCAGAAACTCGATTGTCTCCAAGACACATCGTCGTGGTAATAACAGTGGCAACGACAATGGTGTTGTTGCTGCTGATGCCTATTGCAACCAATTCAAGTCCAAACAACCACACACTTCAAAGCGCAATTACAATAAAGATGCTTTTCGTCAAGCTATGGCTGAGTTGGTATATCTTGAGTATCAAGACCAGTTGGAAAGCCTCAAGGGCTATTATTAATATTTCGTTTCCACCACACTATACTATACTATATTATATTATATTACATTTTTGTTGTCCATTTCTATATTCTATGTTTTGTTATATGTTTTGTTATATTTTTTGTTATATGTCTTTTTCTACATTCTATTCCACTAGTCTCTATTCCTCTATTCCACTAATCTATTGCTGGTCGATGCTTTTCACTAATTGTTAATTTGTTTTGATTCTGGTTTATTCCTATTTCTATTCTTGTTCCTATTCTTGTTCCTATTCTTGTTCCTATTCTTGTTCTTGTTCTTATTCCCATTCCTATTCCTATTCTAATTTATTATTTTGTTATTTTATTATTTTGTTGTTACTCCTCTGTTTATACATCCAATATAATATAACGTAATTTTCCACTCATTTCCCAAACTGTATATACTTTTTCGAATGAAAAAACCAATTTGATTTAATTTGAATTAATTTTTAATTAATCATCAAAAATTTCATTCTTGTTGAAAAGTTTAAAAGAAAAGAGATCATTTTGTAGCCATTGGTTTTTATAAATTTGACTTGAATACAAAGTAATTGGCAATTTCAAAAAGCGAATTTGATTTTTATCAGCGATTTCGAAATCTTCAATTCTTAAGACTGCAAATTGTATTTTAGAGTTGGGATTGGAGCTGGAGTTGTTATTATTGTCAGTGGTGTTGTATGGGATAAAGTCAAATTGATTGATTAATTGATTGTAATTTAAGAAAAGTAGAGTTGAGTTTTTAATTAGGAATATAGAGTTTGTAGTTGAGTTTGTTAGTCTTGATTTGTTTTTTCTTTCGTAATTTGAAATGGCATTTTTTGAAAATTCACATAAGATTGAATGAGAGGAATCAGATAGCAAAGCTTTTACAATGCCATTGGTATCGATTTTAATAAATTTCAATAATTTTAGTAAATTACAATTTTTAGGTTGATTGTTGAAACGTTTAATGGGGATTGAAGTTTTTTGGATATAAATTAGAATTGAGTCAAGTAGCCAATTTTGTAGTAAAGAAGAGTTGAGAACCTTTTCTGAGTCAGTGACAATGGGAGGCATTGATGGGAAGAGCAGCAGGAGCAGCAGAAGAAGTGGAAGAAGTGAAAGAGGAAATGGGTTAGAAATGAGCGCCATGTGATTTGCTATTACCAGCCATTCCATTCGCCCAAAGGAGCAGGTGATGATAGTTTGTGGCTAATGGTGGCAAGACACGTGAAATTTCGCTTTTTCGGATTAGAAAAGAAAAGCGATGATTTTCTTTTGTATTGATCTTTTTATTGGGTTATTTGATGAAAGCATATGGGATAAAATGAGAGAAGATGAGGAGATGAAGTATAAATAGAAAGGCAGTTCAAGAGAAATCGAATTATTAGATAATTAATTAATTATTTTTTCTTAGGGAGTGATAATTATTGAAAATTATTAGCAATTATTAATAAATTCAAAATGGTTAAATTATTGGTTGGACTAAATTGTGAAGATGAGCGACATTTGTTAATTGGGACCAGTGGAATTAGTTTATTTCGATTACAAATGTTGATTGAGAACAAAGTGAGACCTATAATATTGATACCGTATGGTATTATGGAGGTTAGCAGTACATTAAGAGAGTATATTTTAGAGAATAAGAACAAGGGTATAGTTGAGGTAATTGAGATTGAATCAGAGAAAATGAGGATTGGACTAATTGAAAAAATAATAAAGAGTGTTGGAAGAGAAAGAGTTGGAAGGATAATTGATAGAGTATTTGTTACATTGGGAAAAGAGTATGAAAAGTTGAAAAGAGAGATATATGGAGTTTGTATAAGATTAAGGATACCCATCAATATCACAGATGAGCCAGGGTTGTGTTCATTTACAATGTTGTCGAGTTATAAAGATGGAGATTTTCAGGTTGGATTGACGACTAATGGGAAGGGATGCAGGTTAGCGTCCAAGCTCAAGAGGGATATTGTTAGTAAATTGCCAAAGAATTTGAGTGGGATATGCGATAATATAGGAAAATTGAAGAAGAGAATCCAAGAAGATGATAAAAGTAGACTTGATAATGAAAATAGCAATGAATGTAATAATAATAGTGATGGTAATGATTATGATAATGATTATGATAATGATAATGAGGAAGATATCTTACCGAGCAATGGAATCAATAAAATATATGATAAAGATTATCGGGAGGAAAATTTGTATCGAAAATATGTTGATGAGGAAGAATTGAAGTTGCAAAGAACCAGATGGTTATCCCAAATCATTGAGTATTTTCCATTAGAAAAGTTGAGTGAAATATGCATTGATGAGTTATCGTTAATTTATAAAGATAAAGAAGATCAATTGGCATTGAACAAAAAGTTTCCAGATATAAGTACATTTCATGGCGAGATTAGCATAAGAAGCAAGAAACCAGAAAAGTTGAACAGAAAAGGAAATGGGAATGGGAATGGATACAGAAAAAAAGGGAAAATATCGTTAATCGGATCAGGGCCTGGATCTATATCGATGCTAACAATCGGAGCAATTAAAGAGATGTATTCAGCAGATTTGATATTAGCAGACAAGTTGATATCGAAAGAGGTATTGGAATTGATAAGCAAAGATGAAGATGGTGGTGGTAGAAAACGGGAAATCTACATTGCAAAGAAATTTCCAGGAAACGCCGAGAGAGCACAAAAGGAGTTGTTGGAGAAGGGATTGGTAGGGTTGCAAAAGGGATTGAAAGTGATCAGATTGAAGCAGGGAGACCCATACATCTTCGGCAGAGGAGGAGAAGAGTATCAGTACTTTCGAGATCGAGGGTACAGGCCGTTGATCGTTCCAGGGTTGAGCTCTTCGATGGTAGGACCCATCTTGGCGGATATTCCGGTGACGCACCGCAAGGTGAGTGATCAGTTTATCGTGAGCACGGGCACCGTGAAGGACGGGAAGTTTCCCGCAAACATCCCCCGGTACAACGAGCACACCACTGTCATCTTGTTGATGGTGTTGCACCGCTTGAGGGAGATGGTGGGCTACTTGGTGGGCGAGTTGGGGTACGACACGGAGGTGCCCTGTTGCATCGTCGAGAGAGCGTCGAGCCCTGACCAGCGCATTATCCGCAGCCAGTTGAAAAATGTTGTGGAGGCCTTTGAGGTAGCGGGATCCAGGCCACCGGGATTGTTGGTGATAGGCCACACTTGCGACTTGCTTCACGGCCACTTTGGAGGCAAGAGCGAGCAACACGGGGAGCACGGGGAGCACGGGGAACCACCGAAGTGGATTGTGGAAGAAGGCTACTCCGACATCGACGTGAACATTGCCGACGTCGCGCGGTACATACAGGTGAGTCGGTGGACTCAGGAATAAATGACCCATCAAGCAGCCTCAGGACCAGGAAAACGGTTCCAGGAAATGCCCCGAAAAGCACGGTGCGCACCACGGCCACGAGTCTGGGGCTGACGTGTTGGGACGCACAGCGTGCGCGCAGAGAGCGGGCCGAGTGTGGTGATTGGTGGCCAAAGAGACCGACCCGAAAGGAAATGCTCCAGTTGCCGACCCAGAAGAAGGGACACAGCGCAGAAGGCGCGCAAAACAGTGATGGTGTCGTTGGGCGAGATTGCTCTGGAGCGCAACCCAACTCTTGGTTATCGAAGGCTGTTGGAAGCTGTTGGGACTTCTGAGCTACTCTCTTCTAGGACCCACTCTATTTTATTTAGTCCATTGCTCTCTGAGAATCTCTTGCAAGCTCTTACAGTCTATTATTATCCACTATAGGCCATTGTACAATACCATAATAGCCTGGGGATTCTTTCGTTTTTTGTGCAAAATTGGCAATTGATTGGCTGTTCTTACTGTGCTCTTACTGTGTTCTTGATAAGTAGCTCCAGTCCTCGCTCCTTCCCTCGTCGTTCTGTTGAACCCCAACACACTCGTACTCATCAACGAAATACTTCCACACCAGATTTGTATAAATAGCCTGTATTCAACCATATTCAAACCATCAGCCATATCACTTCCTTATCACTCCTCTATCACTTCTCTGGCTCCGGTTTTACCTTTCCCATTTATGTTTTTTTAATTCAAATGAATTCATTTCAATTTTTGGCTAATCGAGTTGATAAGGCTTTCATAGTTGGCAAGGAAATCGTTGATAACATAAATTCTGATCTAAATATAACCGACGACAAAAAAAATATTACTCTAATTGACACCTATGATAATAATGAAAACAATACAACCCTAACAACCAACACTGACTTGAATCAACCAAAAAATATCGCTACGCTTGATAATATTAACACCATTAACACCATTAACCCCACTAATAGTGCTGCCAGTCACCACAACTCAATAATAAAAAACCAAAATAACTTCTCCCAATTGCAAAACACTTCTTCAACTTCTGCATCTTCTCAATCAATTTTTTCTAACATTAATGACATCAACAATAATGACAATAACAATAATGACAATAACAATAATGACAATAACAATAACACTCTAATAACTATTCAAAATTCAAACCTTACTAACAATATGTCCACCATAAGTGATATAAACGATATAAACGATATAAACGATATAAATAATATAAACGATATAAATAATATAAATAATGATAACCATAATATTAACCATAATGATAACTATGATAATTATAACTTTTTAATTAGATTATCAAACCTACTAAACTCGTTACTCTATATTTTTGTCTTCTTTCCATTAAATTTACTTTTAAAGCTTCTATCTTTCATTTCTTATCTCCTATTGTACCCTATACTCTTTTTCGATTTTAAATTTAATTATCAAATCAAAAAAGACATAAATACCAATCATAACATAATACCCAATAATAATGATGTTAATAATAACAATAATAATTTTAATAATAATAATAATAATATTAACATTAATAATACTGTTAATATTATTAAGAACAATAAAAATATAGTAAAACCTATATCCCAAAATGATTCCCTCACTACTACCAGTAGTATTAGTAGTGATAATAATGATAATAATGATAATAATGATAATAATAATGATAATAATAATAGTAATGATAATAATAATAATAATAATGATAATAATAATAATAATAATGATAATAATAATAATAATAATGATAATAATAATAATAATAATAATAATAATAATAATAATAATAATGATAATAATAATAATGATAATAATAATGATAATAATAATAATAATAATAATAATAATAATAATAATAATAATAATAATAATGATAATAATAATAATAATAATAATAATAATAATAATGATAATAATAATAATAATAATAATAATAACAATGCTGAGAAAATCTTTAAGAAAAACTATTCTCTCAATTCTAATGACATAAAATCACCTACTTCCACTTCCACTTCAATCAACCCAAATATAACAAAAAACTTGCCTAGTGCTTTATTCTACACAATAAACTTTGCTCAACTATTGAAAACACCTAAAAAAACTTTAATCCTCGATTTGGATGAAACTCTTATCCACTCTCTATCAAAATCAAGCCGTTTATCTATCACCTCTTCTGCTCATATGGTAGAAGTCAAGCTAAACAATAATAATATTCCAACCCTATACTACGTCTACAAGAGACCCTATTGTGACGAATTCCTAAACATAGTAAGCCAATGGTTCAATCTAATCATCTTTACTGCTTCAGTCAAGGAATACGCAGACCCCATTATAAATCTACTAGAAAAGGATAAATTCTACTTCCAAAAAAGACTCTACAGAGACAACTGCACCTTAAACAAAGGCATTAATGGTATTGGCTACATCAAAGACTTGAAAATTTTAAACACACATTTATCCAAAGTCATCATGATCGATAACTCTCCCATAAGTTACTCCAAAAACCTAGAAAACGCTATAAGAATCGAGGGTTGGATTAATGATCCAACTGACGTGGAACTATTGGAGCTAATCCCACTACTAAAGGCCTTGAGATACACGAACGATGTCAGAACCATCCTAGGTCTCAAAAATGGCGAGCAGTTCTTCCAGCCCAAGAGGCAACCCATTTAATTCTCTCTTTTTTTTTCCATCTCTTTATCTCATCTGCCAACCACCAGTTGTGTTATATCATTATACTATAGCTAGCTGCTCTGTCTCTCCACGTTCAGTTCTCTCTCTCTCTTCCTCTCTTTCTACATACATATCTATATACCCATACCCATACACGTCCTTTCCCTGCTTCTTCAGCCTCTGCTGCGAAGGGTCACGTGTATACCACCGATTCTTTGCAGCACTTTCTAAAGTTCTTCAGGAAACAGAATCAGAACAAGAGTAAGAATAAGAATACGAACCAGAACAAGCACTGGTTGTCTGTGGCTATCTTCCTCTTCTCCTGAATTATTGCCAATTACCTCGCTTTGCTAATGGCAGAACCTCTTTGCAACTTCTTGTTCATCTCTTTGCCTGAGGATTCCACTCCCGCTGGCTTCAACAACTTGGAGACATACTTGGAGCAATCTCTTGTTAATGGGAAGTCCATTATATCGAAATTCAACATTCCTTCTTTTAGAATTGGAACTTTGGACTCCCTAGTTGAAGAATCTGAAGATTTAGGTAAAATTGACTCCCAGCTATTTGCCTCTTTGCAAAAAATCAACGATATCTTATCCACAATTTATGACAACAATCTTCATCTATTAAATGCTAACAAATCCTTCAACAACAAATCTCCAATTGAATTCGTCGAATCCTTTAATTGGAACTATTCAAAATACAGAATCGAAAACAAATCAATTAAAGAACTAACCGACTTAATATCAAGTGACGCCTTTGATTTGGATAACGACTTGAAGAGCTTGTATAGCTCTTACAACGTTGCAAAGACAAATTTATCTGCTGCAAACAGGAAAAAGAATGGTGATTTAACCGTCCGATCCTTACATGATATAGTTGGTCCACAAAATTTCGTGTTAAATTCTGACCATTTATCCACTTTATTAATTGTCGTTCCCAAGGCTTTACAAAAAGATTGGTTGAATTCCTACGAATCTCTTTCAGATTTTGTCGTACCAAGATCTTCTCAAGAAATCTTCAATGATGATGATTATATCTTGAATAATGTAACGGTTTTCAAAAAATACATCCCAGAATTCTTGCTCAACTGTCGAGAAAAGAAATTCATACCAAGAGAATTCAATTACTCTGAAAATTTAATCAATCAATTGAAAAGAGAATTCGATCAAGCTTCCAGACAAGAATACCAATTAAAGGCAGAGTTAATAAGATTATCAAAGACATCCTATCAATATATTCTATCTGCCTGGTTTCACATCAAATCTCTCAGAGTCTTTGTTGAAAGTATCCTAAGATACGGTTTACCTCCAAATTTCAACTCGTTTTTAATTAGATCAAGCAATTATTCCAATTTATCTGAATCCAAGAAAACTCTCATCAAATGTAAAAACGATCTAATTAAACAGTTTGGTTACTTGGGTGGTAACGCTTTTATGAAGGACAAAAATGGTAAGCTATTGAAGGATTCCTCATTAAACCAATATGCTTCATTGGTCGACACTGATTACGAGCCTTTTGTATTGCTTGATATCGATTTATACTAATCACCCTTCACTCGACATAAAAACAACCTCCTTTCAACTTAGTTAATAACCTTCTATATAAAATCTATATATCTTTTTTAGTCCATTTATTCTTTTTACTTCCCACTACACTGCACTGCTTTTCCTTCTCATTGTATCTCCTTACATATTCCTCCGGTTTGATGTGCTTTACCCCAAAACCTCTCCTTTCCCATAGTTTTGCTCTTCTTTGAGCTCCTTATCTATTGCCAGCCTAGTGCTCTTTGATCTGCTCATCGACTGCTTCTTTTTAGAAACTTCCCAGCCCAGAAACCTGCTTCAAAGACATTTCCAGCACATTTTCTCCTGTTTTCTTTCCTTCTTTGGCTGAACAGCGGTGTAAATATTTATAAATTTACCAAAAATATCTCCATCTACGACCTTACACTATTTAGACCACTTATCGTAATCACACTAATTCCAATTGTACCAAAAGCTATAATTATAACTATAACTATAACTATAACCATAATCTCATAATCTCATAATCACAACCATAACCGTAGCTATATCCACCATCTAACAACAGCTCAGTCCACACCTATTCTCAAATCCTCTGCTTACTGGCCTCTTTCATCTTCTAATACCTCTGTTTAACTCCTACACTTTAACTCATCCTACTGTCTCAATGCCATCGTTGTCAATACCTACAACTCCATCTATGGCTACTTCTGCCTCTCCTAATCTAAACAACCAGAACAACTTCAATCCTCTTTATATCACACATCTATCTCCAATAGAGAACTCCTTGTCTATAAATTCCATATCTGATTCCTTTCAAATCACAAATTTAGATTCAAACAACATCAATAACATCAAAAATAACATAAACAGCCCCAATAACATAAACAGCCCTGGTATAAACAATACAAGTAATACAAACAACATCACTCAAATGTCAAGTCCTTACCTTGAGTCCTTATCCAAAGTGCTGAGCAATACCATTAGTTTGAGTCTAAACACAGCTTCAAACACAAATACTGGCAATGTCAAGGTCATTGCTAGATTTAGACCTGAAAATGAACAAGAGCTCTCTGATCCTTTTGCTTCTCAAGTTGTCACTTTCTCTTCTAATAAAACTGTCAATTTTAAATCAAATGATACTACATGTTCCTTTACTTTTGATAGAGTCTTTTCTCAAGCTTCAACTCAATTGGAAATTTTTGATTACTCCATCAATCAAACTGTCAACGATTTATTCAAAGGCTATAATGGAACCATTCTTGCTTATGGCCAAACTGGCTCCGGAAAGACTTACACAATGATGGGCAAAGATATCGAAGATATTGATTCAAAGGGCTTAATCCCAAGAATAACTGAAAGAATCTTTGAATATATCGTTGATTCAAGTTCAGATATCGAATTCACTGTTGGTGTCTCCTATATGGAAATTTATATGGAACAAATTAGAGATTTATTAGTATCTCCAAGATCTCAGGCTAAATTATCCATTCATGAAGATAAAGAAAATGGCATCTACGTCAAAGGCTTAAAAAAAATATATGTTTCATCTGTCGACGATATTTATGATGTAATGAGACAAGGCTCTGAAATTAGAGTCGTTTCTTCAACAAGTATGAATCAAGAGTCTTCAAGATCTCATGCTATTTTTCAAATAGAGTTAACTCAAAGAATCATAAGCTCCGGTACAATAAAAAAGGGAAATTTATTCTTAGTTGATTTGGCTGGCTCTGAAAAAGTTGGTAAAACTGGCGCATCTGGAATAGTTTTGGAAGAAGCTAAAAAAATCAATAGTTCTCTAAGTTCTTTAGGTAATGTTATTAACGCTCTAACTGATGGTAAATCAACTCATATCCCCTATAGAGATTCAAAATTAACTAGAATTTTACAAGAATCCCTTGGTGGTAATTCAAGAACAAGTCTTATCATAAATTGTTCTCCCTCAAAATTAAATGATATGGAAACTTTATCAACTTTAAGATTCGGCGCAAGAGCTAAAAAAATACAAAATAAAGCACATATTAATACTGAATTATCAAGCAGTGAATTGAAGAAAAAAGTTGTCATCTTATCTAAAAATAACGAGTTTCATCAAAAGTATATTAATCAATTAGAACAAGAGTTAATTCTTTGGAGATCTGGGAATCCTCCACAAAGTTCAAATTGGTTAACTCTAACAACCATTAATGATGATAATGACGACTCAATTAATGGTACTCAAGATATATCTTCTTCTTCAGTTGATTCAAATCAAACCGATCAAGTAGGCCAGATTGATAAAATGGAAAACTCTAAAAACCCTGAAAGACTTCAACAACATGCTCAAATCGAAAATACTTTAAATAATGATTTTTTAATTTCAGATCTGGAATCCCAAAAATTAAAAGAATCAAATTACCAAAACCATTTATTAAAACAGGAAGTTGAAAGATTAAAGAGATTACTTCAATTATCTAAAAATCAATCACCTTTAAGCCCTGCCGATTCTCTAACTTTTGATCAAGAAACACTTGCTGAAAAAGTGCCCATTCTACCCATTTCAAAAGATAATTCTCGTGATAATTCAGAATTAATCATAAAAAGATTGAAATCTAATTTAATAGAAGCCGAAAATAATAACGAAGCTTTGTTAAAAGACCTTCAAGAAAGATGCCAAAAAGTAGCTGACCTTGAAGTTGAAATAGATCATCTAAAAGAAAAATTCAAAAAGAAACTTTTGTCAAAAGCTGAAAAGAAAAAAATAATGGCTTTAGAAAGAACTTTGGATCAATTCAATCACAAAATTAACGAAATGGAATTGCAAAATAACGTCTTAAAAAGAGATATCATTTCTATTAAAAAAATATGTGAGACAAGAAGTGAAAGAATTAAAATCCTAGAAGCCACAGTTCAAGAACAACAGTTGCATGTTGCTAGAGAAAGTCAAAATTTCGAACAAAAGTTATCTTTCTTAAGAGATCGATTGAGTGCTGTTAAAAACATTGGAGCACGTAACTCAAGACCACCTTCTCAAATTTTGAGTGGGTTCAATATGGGACAGGTTGATGAACTTTCTACAATGATCAATAATGGAACTGCTAATTCTGACGGTTTAGTTGGGAGAAATTCTTTGCTTTCGAATTTTTCTTTCAATCAAAGCATTAATGAGGAAGATAACGATTATTCTCCAGATTCCAATGGAATTATACCCTTTCATTTTCCAAAACTGAATCGAAATTCAAATAGATATAGTATCAGATCTTCTACTACCATGTCTTCAAATTCATCTTCTTCATTGAACGGCTCTTCAAGGAGCATTATCTCTCCATCTTTAAGCAGAAGAAACACAGTAAATGGAAGAGCTGGTTTGAAATTAAGAATCATAAAACCATTAAGAGGTGGTGATGGAAATACAGGAACCACTACTACTATCAATTCAGATTCAAATTCTATCTCAAACCCAAATTCAGCTACAATTGCAGCTCCAATTCTAAATTCAAATTCAAATTAATAGATATCCTTTTTTAAAAAATTATTTTGATCATATTTTTTTGACTTTATCTGTTTTCAACTATCACACTTATACTTATGTCTTTTTCCTTTCCATTTTCTTTGAATGTTTTATTAGTATTTTTTTTTTTTTTTTGCCTATTAATTTATTTTATTATATATATTTTATGTTTTTCTTAATTCAGGAATTAATAATATTCAACCAATTTACAATTGAATTTAATTTTAATTGGAATTATATTTACTGTTTCATATTATATGGATTGTTTATTTTTTTCATCATCTAAACCTTTTTAATATTTTTACTTGCTTATTGTTGGGTTTTTTTTTAGTAATGAAAATTTTTCTTGGATTAGCTAATATATTTAATACAGTCAGCTTATAATATCTTACATTCATGAGACTGATTAAAGCTATAATATATAACGAGAAAAATGTAAAACAAACAATACAGGAATTTAATCTATAAGTTTAATTTTTGATTTAAAAGTTCTGTAATTTGTGAAACAGCATTATTGATACCATCAAATTTATCACCCATACCTTGGGAAATATTGCCTTTACCACCAGCTTTACCGCCAATAAACTTGCTGGCTAAATCAGTAATTTCATTTGATTTTACTCCTTGAGATAGTAAAGAATCAGAGACATAACAACCATGAGCAATTTTTTTGTCAAATTTGTTGCCAGTGACCAAATAAACTGTTTTATCTTTTGCTGACTTTTTTAAATAATTGAAAGCCTCAGTAATAGCTTTACCGTTAGATGATATATCAACATGAGCAACTAAAATTTTAGCATCAGTATTTTCTTTGAAGTAACCTTGAACAGTATCGAGTGTTTTTTTACTTTCAGCTTTTAATTTCTTTTTAAGTTCATCTTTATAGGCCTTATCTATTTTAGAGAATTTTGTTTTTAATTCATTCTTGGATAAGAGAGAAATGGATGATTTATTTAATTCGACACCAAATTCTTTTAATTTTTTTTCTTTAATTTCGCCGAATGGTAATACACTAATTGAATCAAGTTGACTATTCATTGCTAAAGCAATTTCTTGATATTTAAAGGCGGCAGCACCTGTATAGCAAACTACTCTTCTGATTCCTTTGGCAATACCATTTTCTTCAACAATAATTAAGTCTTTAATTTCACCGGTTTTTGGAACATGAGTACCACCACAAAATTCAACAGAATAACTGTACCATTCTTTATTATCAGGATTTTCTAATAATTCTTGAACTGGAACACCAATTGAAATAACACGAACTGGGTCTGGGTAGACTTCACCAAATACGGCTCTTAGACCATAAATAGCCTTTGAGCTAAGTAAAGAGACATCTTCTGAGTAGACAGCAAGATTTTTCTTAATTTGGTCTTTACAAATTTCTTCAATTTTTTGGATTTCATCAATAGATACAGGCTTTTTGTGAGAGAAATCGAATCTTAATTTATCTGGAGCAACTAAAGAACCCTTTTGGTCAATTGAATCACCAAGAACTAAACGTAAACCAAGATTAAGAATATGGGTACCAGTATGGTTATTCTTTATTGGTAAACGACGATCCAAGTCAAATGAGGCGATTATTTGATCTGAAACGGATAAAGAACCTTCAGCTAGGTAACCAGTATGAAGAACATAAGAGCCATAGAGTTGGACATTAGTGACAACAAATTCAGACTGGCCATCAATAACCAATCTTCCTGTATCATATTCTTGACCACCAGATTCAGCATAAAAGGGTGTTTTATCTAAAACAATACCGAATTCTTTATTTTCTGGAGTGGTATTGATAGAGGACGTAAATTCCTTGCCGTCATAAATGGCTAAAATCTTTGAATGAATATCATTTGTTGTATATTTAAAGCTATCATCAGTTTTAACGACGAGAGAATTTTCATCAAGTTTTTTCATTGAAAATACGTCCAATTTTATTTTATCCTTAGCGGTAGTAGAAGAGCCACCCTTCGAGGCTTCATAACTTTCTTGTTTTGCCTTTTCAAAATCAAATTGGTTAATTTTTAAACCGGCTTCTTCGGCCATGATTTGAGTTAAATCAACTGGAAAACCATATGTATCATATAATCTCCAAACATCTTTACCGTTGAGTGTTTTGTCATTTGATTTCAAGGCCTTTTGAGCATATTCTGAGAACAATTTTTCGCCACGATCTAAAGTTTTAGAAAAAGAATTTTCTTCGTCATTTAATATTTCAAATAAGTTATCAGTGTTCTTTGTAATTTCAGGAAAGATATCTTTGACTTGGTCAATTAACGTTGGAACCAATTTGGAGAAAAAGGGTTCTTTACCGATTGGATAGTTCATATATTTTCTTGCAAATCTGCAGCCTCTTCTTAAGATTCTTCTCAAGACATAGCCTCTACCTTCACTATTTGGAACACCGCCATCAACAATTGCAAAAGTCAAAGTTCTTACATGGTCAGCTAAGACTCTATAAGCAGTGTCAATTCCGTCGACGTCTTCTTCACCAAAATAACCTTTGTAAGGTCTAACATTTGTGATTTTTTGAATTGTTTCAAATAAAGGTTGGAAAACATCAGTATCATAATTTGATTTGACATCTTGCAAAACCGATACTAATCTTTCGAACCCCATACCAGTATCAATATGTTTAGCGGGCAAGGATCTTAAAGAGCCATCAGCCTCTCTATTATATTGCATGAAAACGTTATTCCAGATTTCTAAAACGTTTGGATCATCTTGATTGACTAAATGAGAAGCATTTCTGCCACCAATTCTATCGTAATGGATCTCAGAACATGGACCACATGGACCTTGGTCACCCATTTCCCAAAAGTTATCATGGGCGTCACCGGGAAGAATATGATCAGGATCGATACCAGTGTTCTCCCATAGTTGTTTAGCTTCTAAATCAGGTTCGAGACCTTGTTTGGTGTCACCTTCAAAGTAAGTAACATAGAGACGATCTTTGGGAAGACCATAAACGTTGGTCAATAAATCCCAAGACCATTCAATTGCTTCCTTTTTGAAATAGTCACCAAAGGACCAATTACCCAACATTTCAAAGAAAGTGTGATGATAGGAATCCTTACCAACGTCATCTAAATCGTTGTGCTTACCGCCGGCTCTTATGCATTTTTGAGAATTAACAGCTCTTTTCAAGTTGAAGAATATTGAATTTGGGTCAGCAGTACCGAGGAAGATAGGTTTGTACTGGTTCATACCAGCATTAGCAAACAAGAGAGTAGGATCATCGTAGGGGATTACAGAGGATGAGGGGATAAAAGTGTGGTCCTTCACGTCCTTGAAGTAGTCTATGAAGGTATTTCTAACTTTGGTAGCGCTCCAGTTCTCAGGGTCAGGGAACTTTTGAACAGTAGCTGAGAAGGTCATTCTGAAGAGGAGAGGGTTAAGGTGATAATTGAGGTTAAAACGAGTAATTGAAGATGGATAGCAGCGAGAGAGTGTGTATTTCCTTGTGTTGTTTGAAAGTAGAGGAAAAATTGACATAAAAAATAGCAGTGAAAAAAGAGGGAAGCGACAAAGTTTAAATAGAAAAGCAGCGCTGTGGCAATTGCAAAGCAGGCGACGATAAGAGCTGCGATGGAGAAACTTACAGGAGGTTATCAGCAAACACAGCAGCTCTGTGTTGGAAAGGTTCTTTTGTTGGAGCTGCAGCTGGAAAATGAGTCAGAGCGCTTACATAAGACAGTGGGCTTTTCAGCCATTCACCAACAGCTCCTTTCTCGTCGAGGAGATGGAGCGATGGAGGTGAGGAGAGTGGCCAGATAAGATAAGGCTTCTACAACTACAGGTCTCACCAGCCTGAGAACTCCAAAAAGGCGTCTTTGAAGTCTGCAGGATTGTCAAAGTAGACATGATGGCCAGCTTTGGAGATGATCTTGAACTGCGAGAGGTGATCACTGCTGCTCTTGCCCTCGAGGTCCAACTGGCTGTGCACCTTGTTGATCTCGTTCACTATCAAGTTGCCTGCATCCTTGTTCATCCAGTCTTCGTCTCCATAGAGCCAGAGCGAGGGGATGTTGGTGAAAAGCGATTTCTTGTTTTTATCGATTTTGCTGGCCTTGGGTATTCTGTCCAATAGTGGGTAGTATGCCACAGCTACTGGTGCCAACAATCTTGCCACTGAGTATTCCCCAGAGGGTTTCCCAACTAGTAGCGAGTAGTAAACGTAGTTGTGCATTGTAATGAAATCCTTCGTGTTGTTAAATGTTTGGCTGAATCTTCTTCTCGACCATTTTAGTGCGAAATGTGGACTCAAAGGACCCATTGCTCGTAGTATATCAAAGGGAGACACTAGTGATCTTTCCCAAGATATTCTTAGCCATGTTGGAATACTCAATAATCTATTTGTCTGTAGTTCATGGTCAAACTCAACCTGGTTGTCTGTATTGAATTCCTTTTTCAAATCAGGGCCCTGGTTAATTGCTATTGAATTCGGATCTTCAGGTGCTCCACTGTCTTTATTGGTTTTATGTTTATGGTTGCCTTTGTATTTATCATCTTTATTAGGACCCTGGTTGGTCTCAGTATTAGTAGTAACATCCGAATCTGAAGCATTACCATTGGGAACAACGTCTTCCATTTTGACTTTTCTTGGAGCCAATTTATCCAAAATTGTGTTCTTCAAATGATTATTAATTTCATTATTGGCCAAATTTTCTCTGATCGAATAGTAGTTTCTTTCAACACCAACAGGCGAAATTAGTACCAACTTGTCAATATGTTCAGGGTATTTTAAAGAATACAAAAAACCCAAGTATCCACCTAATGAGTGAGCAACCAACACAAAATTATCGATTTTTTTAGCCTTTCTCCAGCTCTCAAAAGAACTTAAAAAATAATCTTGAGATCTGTCAATATCATCGATTTTCTCCTTCTGTTTTCTGGGAAACCTTGGTCTAGATGACAAACCAAAACCAAGCAAATCAATTGCGTGTAATTTAATACCGGGAATCTTTGAAAAATCTTGAAAGTTTTTAAAATAAAATCCCAACGAAGCGCCATAACCATGAATGAAGATTACATGTTTATCTTCATTTTTGAGATTTTTTAAATCTTTTTCATTATTTTCAATATAGAATTCGTGAATATAATTATCATGATCATCGATTTTGGTGTCAATTAATTTTCCGGTTATTTTCTTATCATCCGAGATGGGGTAAAACGAGAGATTGCTCTCTAATAAATCTTTTTCGTATTTTCTTAGAGTTCTAAAGGATGAGTTCCACCAGTACTTGAAGGCGTCTGCGTAGGAAAACTCGATGTTATGAATTTGAACTGGGGTATTGTTAGTTGCCACCGAAGACATGGTGAGATGAAAATGTATAAGAATGGATATGAATATTTAAAAGTGTAATTACAATTAAATTGAATTGAGCAATGTTGATTAAAGGTATTTTGCGTATGGTATCTGGGTATGCTGTCCAGGTAATAGATTTTAATCGTTGTATTCAATTAAGGTGATTTATATGTATTTATATGGTTGTTGTTTTTTTAAATGTTCATATGATAAGGGCTATGATTACAAATTGAGAGTGCTTTGGTGTGCTCATGTCCAGCAAAGGAATTAAGGGAAAAAAGCGAGCCGAAAAGAAATTGAAAGTTGCCATTTGGCAAATCAGATTCTAAGTTATAACTTTCTTTTCCAGCGAAGGTATAATATATTAGCATAGCACTATATAGCATAGTACTATATTACAGGATTATAAGAGTACAAGAATACAAGAGAATAGGAAATTTTTTGTTTTTTTTAAAAATGTCAGATGCTTATGATAGTATATTACAGATTAGCTTGAATGCATTTAAAGTATTACTCGATACTAGTAACTCTGTTGACAAGTTGATTAGTAAAGCCATTAATGACTTATTAAAGGGCGATAAGAGTAAAGATAAGGGAAATAAAGGATTTGTCAATGATTTGTTTTGGTGCAAAGAGAATCTACCAACTTCAGTAAACATTAAGAAGAGCAATAACGAAACTGACCAAACTGGCGATACTAGTAGTGGGAATGAAAATGTAAGAGATGAGGCGATTAAGAAGTATTACAATACAGTGAACTATTATTATGATGCTCTAAATTCAGTATTACAAGAGTATAATAATGGGAAAGAAAAAGATCAAATCAAGTTATTTGAGGATATCTTTAAAGATTTTAAAAATTTTGAAGATATTTATTTTAATTTAATTAGTTATTTGATTTACAATATATTGGATGATATTATCGAAGTATACAAGACATTTAGTGTTGATAATCTGGATAATGAGGATTCAAAGGATTCAGAAAAGTATAATACGTTAAAAAAGACATTTGATAATTTAAAGAAATTAAAAGAGAGTTGTAATTTAAATAATAGAGATAATTTGTTAGTTATGAAGGCGGTTAGTGAGAGAATTATCGAAGATAATAGGTCATTAGTTGAATGAGATATGTACGTGTAAATTGGAAATAAATTAGGAATAAATATGAATTAAAATCATTATAATATAGTCAAGTATATAGGAAAAAAAAATGTATAAAGTAAGATATATAATTAAAGTTAGGATCATAAATATAAATATAAAGTAAAGCGAGATAAATAATTAAACTAGATAATTGAGGAAAATGTTGTTTTTTGTTTTTTCTCCCTTTCTCTTTTTATTGATTAGAAATTAATATCATTAACTTCCCATGCTAATTGTTTAATTTCCGCTCTTTTAATAACCTCATTGAATAAGGATTCATTCAAATTAGTAAACAAGTCATTTTGATTTGAGTTATTAGCATCGATGACATTATTGGTATTATTGGTGTTTATGATGTTGGAGGGTAATTGATGTAAGGTGTTAAAATTTAAGTCATTATAAAGTAGGTTGTTATCCTTGGAGGATAATCTGGCTGGAGAAGATACTAAAGAGTATTCCATGCTACCGTTATGGAGATTGTTAAAGTTGTTTAAATCATTGATGTCATTGTTATTATGAGAGCTATTGTTTGTGTTGAGCGATTTTAGATCATTGTAGAAAAAAAGTTTATCATCTTTATTTATCGGAGACTCGATTTCACTAATATCATTGTGATTGCTCAAGTTATTTATGGTATTGATGTTGTTTATGTTGTTTATATTGTTTAGTGAGTTGTTATTGTTGTTATTGCTGTTAGATATTATGTTGTTGAAATTAGAGGAAGATAAAGAGGAAAATTGCAATTGCTGTTGATGACAATGAAATTGACTTCTGTAGGAAGGTTGCAACTGTTGTTGTTTGACATGATTGTAAAAAAGCTGCATGGGGACGATTGAGCCAAAGCCAAAGACAGCGATACCCTTGAAGCTCTTTGGGACCTTTGAAGTTATGTTATTAATTGAATTTGAATTTGTATTAGCCATTTATGATTTGGAGGATAAACTGAATTTAAAGATTGAAGAGGATAACAGTAGAAAAGATAGATAAATTGAAAAGTATTTATAGTTGATAGAAGTGTATTAGGAATAAAATTTGATCACTGAAAAATTTGTGTAGTAAGGTGTAAGAGCATTTAGGAGTCCCTGTAGGTACGGGAGAGGATTCAGAGCATAAGTGTGGCAAACGAAGCAAACAGTACAGGCCCCCTGTGGAATCGCATTGGAAGCAGAATGAGCAACCTTTCTGGAGGGAAAGAAGATACTCCGCTTTTCCTTTTGGGACAAAATCGGCATTAGGAAGAGAAAAGCAGGGCACGTTTGGGCTGTACCGACACTCATCGTCGCGCTTCGGTGATTTTCCCGCACCGCTCGGAAAGTGCTCCGCTGCGACTCGACTGCATCACTTCTGTAGCCTATGCCGGCGGGTCTTGCGCGCTGATCAAACGTTTGCCCGTGACTGGACAAAGAGTGAGAGCACGGGTGTTATGTAAAATAATTATGCATAAGACCACGATGGCTAACACGGTGGCGCATGCAAACATGCTGGCCGAAATGCCGATGTGTCAAATCAAAGCGTGCATTGCTCTGAGGCACCAGCCCGGACCTGTTGTGGAGCAAAGCAGAGAACAGCGCTAAGGATGTGCTGCCCAATTCCAGGCTGGCTGCTGTAGGACGTTTAGATAGGGCTTGGAATTATTATTTAGCGTTGGCCTGAAATAAGCTGATAATGACAGAAAAACGTTTAATATGGAGATTGTATGTCTCTGTTGTCTATTTTGTTGGTGTTGGTGAAGTGTATTATCAGCTCTCTCTTGAATCATCTACTGTTTTTGTCCAAAATTGGAGAAAAGAAAACAATAACATCTAGAAATATTGCTTTTGAGATTAATTTATCAAAAAACACATTTCAAAAACGTCAGTGTTAGTGCATGATCTTTATTATATCTTCAGTCAGTCCGGGCATTAATAATCAAATAATTACTATAGCAAAATATAATAAGCTGCAATTGAATCCCAATAAAATTCAAGATAAAATGATTACAAGCCAAATACAAACAAAGATTGTGTGAGTGTATGGTTTGAACTGTGAGATACATAAGTTATATAGCTCATCCAGAGCGACCGATAAGAGATTTAATAAGGAAAAAGCCTCAATAATGTTACTCCCATAGAACTAGCAAAAACAAAAAGCAAAACAAGTTATTTCAAAAATATATCTAAGCTCGTGAAGTTGAGTTTTAGGAATCATGGCAAGTGTAAAGCAGCGATTTTCGGGCCGCTACCAATATTTGGAGTTGTGAATTAAAAAAAGTTTAAAAAATAAAGATAGTGCTAAATCTGATAAGGTTAAAGAGGGTAAACAATTTATTATTGCAATGTTCTACGATTTGAAAGCGCATGTGACTCATTTATGTTTTTATGTTTTTTTCCTTTATTTTTTCGTTTTTTCTTTTCTCTGTTTTTGGAGATTGTGGAATAATCGGACGGATAACAAAATTAACTCTTCCTATACTTGAATCATCTCGATTACTTTAGCTGATCATCTTACCCTGATCACTTGTATTACCCGTTTAAATGCCGTCATAGTCAGCTATAAGGTCAGGTGAACGGATAATAGGATAGGAAAATGGTCGAAATTAGTTTTATTTGCAAAATATTTTTTCGTTGCCCCTTTGCAAATATAATAGACCAATCAAATAGTTTCTCGATTTAAAAATAACCCAATCTCAAATGCTCTATCAATTGATTTCTCGAATTAATAATCGTATGAACAAATCACAAATCCAGTGATTTCCGCATACTTCCAGGACTTAAAAGTTCAAAGCTCTATTTTTCCGATCAAAACCATGATCGTGAATTATTTTTAGAACTTGTGCAGTAGCCAAACAATTAAAAATAAACATCTTCTTGAAAATCAAGCGAATAATAGAATCTTATATATAGGCACAAAGCACCAAATACTAACACGTCTATTGCAAACATACATCATACTCATCATTAGTAATCCAACAAATTCGGCCTTTCTCATTGAACACACCTCATTAATGGAAGCCAAAAAACAGCTGTGGATACATTTGCTGCTCTGAGTAAACTCAATTGGGCAAACCTGTACCTGCCTTGCAGCGTTATTCCAGCGCCAAAAGAAGCACAAACAGCAGCGCTAACAAAGAGCATCACGGCTCATTTCTGAGTCAGCGCTTAGTCAGCGCTCACGTGAGACACATGTACGTGAATGTGCGGCTTAGACCGCCGAAAATAGATATGCTATAAATAGCAGCAGGGTATTTTTGTGTTGGGCTCGTTCTAGTATTCCGCTATTTGTAAAAATTTGTTATTTTTATATATACTCCTTGAACCCATAATCGATCTCACTTTCTGGCTGCTACAGATCAATCATCCATCGCCTGCTCCAGCTCCTGCTCCAATTGCTTCAACTAGCCCTCTCTGCCTGTTTTGGTACCTCGATATAATCCTTCTCCCTCAGGCAAATTCCCACTCCGAGCCAACAGCACAGCACCACATTCTGCTCCAGTTTTATTTTTGGTTTTCCTCTTGTGTCAGATTTTCTGTGTGCTATAAATATCCAATTCTATCGTCCAATTTATTATTAGAAAGCTCCCACTCCTGCTCATAGCTTCATCACTCCTCTCCTTCATATATATATACTTTTCCTAATCATGGGAAGAAGAAAAATTGCCATCCAACCTATCACTGACGAGCGCAACAGAACAGTGTATGTATCACCCAGCTATTGTTTTATATTCTCCCTATCTACCTTTCTACCATTCTACCACGTCTTGAAACAACACACACCTTCCTTCTCTGCATTTACTATCTTAAGCTTATCTTTTTAAAACGAATCATTGCATACTAATAACCACTTCTTTTATCTTACTTTGACATTAATTCAATTCAATCCAATTCAAATTATACTTGCGTCTAATATTGTTTGAATTAAATTGAATTCAATTAGATTCTAAACTTTACCTGATTGATTCCAATCCTTTGAATATTTTATCTTGTATTCTTGTTTTTTTTTCATTTCATTTGTTTTTTTTTTCTTTCAATTTTTTTTCAATAGAACGTTTGTCAAAAGAAAACAGGGTCTATTTAAAAAAGCTCATGAATTGGCTATTCTTTGTCAAGTAGATCTCGCTGTCATTATATTAAACAGTAACAATAAACTCTACGAGTTCAGTTCTTCGGATACTAAAGAATTACTACATAAATATCTTGACTGTCCTCAGCCATACGAATCAAAAGATCCTTCTTATTATGGCGACTACAAAAAGATTACAAGAGTTCATAACAACCCAAACTCAAGAGTCCCTTTTGGTTCCACCTCTCACTACTCTTTAACTAATAATTCAAACGCCAACTCTTTGCCCAACAACACCAGCGCAAACATCGAAGATGACATCCTAATGAACGACGACATCGATGACGATGAAGACGACAGCGACTCTGATTCTGAACCTTCGCTCAAGCGTCATAAGAAATCAAAGAGCTCAACAAGTAGCATAAACTCAAGTTTCAATGCCACTTTAGATACCCATCTCAATAAATCAAATCCAAATCTCACTAATCTAAACCTCAACAACATCAACAGTCTTAATAACATTAATCTCAACAACCTCAATAACGTAAATAACTTAAATAACAATAACAACAACACAAACAACACAAACAACACAAGCAGTGCTCAATCTACTCCAAACAATAACAACATCAACATCAACACCAATCGCAATAGCTTCACTGTCAACCATTTGAAGAAAAGTTCTCTATCAAGCATAAAAAATCAATCCATTAAACACGCAAGAAGCTCATCTGCCTCCTCGGTCTTATCTCCTCAAGTTCAACCTTTTAATTTCCACCAATCTTCTCAATCCCAAAATAACCAATATCTTGCTTCTCAATTAAACTTCCTACCACCCCCTCCTACAATTCAGCAAATAGTCAGAAACAATTCTTTCAACAATTTCAATAATTTTAATAACCTAAACAATCTCAACAACATTAACAATCTCAACAACATTAACAATCTCAACAACATTAACAACATATCAAATCTAAATAATTTATCTCCTTTAAATCCACTCAGTAACTTTAATTTAACAACCCCGTATTCAAACCAATCTACTTTGGCTAGTTTAAACAATAAATTCTTATATTTAAACAACCCCAATCTAAATATCCAAAACAATAATATAGCCGCTCTAAATAATTTAAACAACAACTCTCAAAGCTTAACAAATAAAATAGCAAGCTCTAAATTTGAGCAACAACAACAACAACAACAACAGCAGCAGCAGCAGCAGCAATACATTTTACTGTCTCAATTACTACAAAGACAATTTTTAGCTGCAAATTCAATTCCAAATGCCTTTCCAAATCTTCTAAATAACCCAAACTTCGCCAATCCAATGCAAAATAATCTAATGGCAAATTACCAATTTTCTATTCAAAAATTACCTCCAATTCAAAATTCTTTGAATTTTAACAACCCAAATAATTTAAATGGTATACTAAATACTGAAAACATGAATAACAATAATAACAATAACAATAATAATAGTAATAGTAATAGTAATAATAATGTAATTCCTAATAACAACAAATTAGAATCAACAACACCTTTAACTCCTCCAACTGATTTACAAAGAACAATATCCGAATCTTCTCAAGCAATAAATAACCTTACAATCAGTAAAAATGATGACAATAATAATAATAAATCTAAAAAGAACACTGAAGAGATTATAAATGAAAAAGAAATAAAAAGTGAAAAAAATGATAAGAAAAATGATAAAGATAAAGATAAAGACAATAAAAGCAAAAGCAAAAATAAAAATAAGAATGACAATGAAAATGAAAATGATGAAGATGAGGATATTTATAATGAGAGTGATAACGATAATAACATTTTTAATAGAAATATTAACAGTAGTAGTGAAAGTATCATGACAAATTCATTGGAATCCTTACGGAAAACAAATTCAATGCAATCTGCTATGAATATGATCAACTCTAATATTCCTTATAATTCTGCTGCTAGTCCTGCTTATAGCGTTCATAGCAATAACTCAAAGAATACTTCAAATAGTAACCCATTATCAAGACCAACACTTCGAGTTCAAATACCAATTGATACTGGCGGCAATGATTCAATTGTTGAAAAGAGAATGGAGACGAAAGATGATGACCATGTTGAGGATAGTGCAATGACCATAAGTAGGCCTATAACAGCCAAGGAGACGTCTTCAATAGACAAGCCATTGCACATTGATGTTAAAATTGAAGACTTTAACAAGAAATTTGACTCGTTGACTGACAATAATGATAATCCCAATCCTTTAAAAACCATCAGAGAGAGTAACTCAACAAAGGGAACACCATTATCTGCATTTCCAGCCAATGGCGGTATACTCCAACTACCATTTCCTTCACCAAGCCGGTTTATGCCCCCAAATAATTTGAATTCCGCTGTGCTTCGATCATCGATCTTTAATAATGGTGAAAAGACTCCATTGAGTGGATATCCATCGAAATTTATGAATGATGCATTTTTATCACCAGGCAATTTTTATTTAGACTGGAATTTTGGAGCTACACCAACTGCAACAAACTTTGGCCTAACATTGCCATTATTGTCAGCAACAGGAAACCCTAGTACATCGTTCAAAAACCCTGCGGTTCAGATGACTAGTTCAAATGCTACAATCAAAAAAGATTTAAGCCAATCTCCTACAAGCAATCTTGGAAAGAGTGAAAAAGAAAAAAATTCAAAAACAGAAGAAAACGATAAAGGTAAAGACTCAGACCAAAGTCAAGATAAAGATAAAGAAAATATTTCAAATAAAGCCAAAAATTAATTCAAAACTAACTTTAAGAATAATCCGAACACCAATTTTAAAGAAAATCATTTTTAAAGATTTTCAAAAGTCACCTTTACCATTTACCATTTACCACTATTTTTTTTTATTTTTTTTAGTTCATACTATTTATTATTACCAACCCATATTTTTTTTGTTCACAGATCTTCATTTTTTTGTGTATATAACGAAACTTTTTCCAATTTTGACATGATTCACTCCTTTTAAATTTTCATTTTAGTTCCAGTTTTCATTGCTGCTTATGGTATTAACTAGTTTCATTGACATAGATTCATATTTCATGTTTAAGTTTCTTCATCATTCTTTGGTTCATTTTCACACCTATGACTGTATTAAAATAGTATTTTTCTCAGCTCAGATCAATATTTCTTTTTTTTCGGTGGTTTCACCTTCTCCTATAACACAACTCTGGAAATAGCGCATCTCATCCCAACCACTAAAGCAGTAGTCCCTTCGTTATCAGTGATGTATATCTCCTCCGCTTTGAGTAATGCAAACCGGCGCTGATAAGCTCTTCCTCCACCACCATGCCGGGTCTCTATCCAGCCCAGCCCAGCGGGTCTCGTTCTGCTGCCTCTGCTGCCTCTGCTTCCTGTGCTTCTGCTGCTGCTGTCTCGGCCCTCCTACTGCTGCCGCTGCTGCGGTGAGCCCAGCTATCCGCCAGCTGGCTCTGGCTCCAAGGCCGCCCTTATGCTCTAAACACGAGTCGCTCACTTCATCGGTTCTTTTCACTTACTATCAACAGCTTTCAACTACTTTAATTGGGCTAGTGATGTCTGTACTTTTATTTCCTTTTCTTCCTGGTGTTCAAATTATGTTCACTGCTTTTCCAAATATATATACCAGAACTTTCTCCACATATGTCCAGCAAATAACAAATCATTATTATTATCGCCTATCCATAGTTTGCCCGACCTAATTAGCAACATTGATATTGCCTAACTTAGTAAACAAAAGAAAAAAAAATATATATTTATGCTGAAGTTCCTCTCTTAACTTTAACTGATAAACTTTTCAAGGAAGAACGAAAAAAAAATAAAGGAAGCATTATGGATGGAAAATGAATAGCATTCCTCCTAAAAATATTAGTTATTATATCCAGCAACAACAGATGTCGTATAATCAGCAAAATTATTATGGTTCTTCCAATATTAATCCGGATCAGAATAACAATGGAACGAACGCATTAAATATTGGCAACATCAATAATCTTAATAATATGAACATGAACATGAACATGAATATGAACATGAATATGAATATGAATATGAATATGAATATGAATATGAATCAGGAAAGTCCAATAATTACAAGAAGATATAAATCTAGAAGACAAAGACCTTGTGATTTTTGTAGAAAAAGAAAATCTTGTTGTATAATTGAAGCTGGTATACCTTGTAAATTATGTAAAGAATACAATATGAACTGTACATTTAATGAAGGACCATCTTCAAGATCTAAAAATTATTATAAAAGAACATCATCCAGCTCTTCAATTTCTTCAATGTCATCTGTTGGTTCGATCTTCTTGAATCAACAACAACAACAACAACAACAACAACAGCAACAGCAACAGCAACATCATCAATACAGTTTAAACAATTCGTTAAATCTTGATGAAAGAGAAACGTCTGAATTTTCATCATTGAAAAATCATCCCAAATTGAGAAAAGCTAATTCATCTGAGTTTGCAAATCATAATCAACTCCCAAAATTTCCAATACCCAATGTCTCTTCATTATTGCAAGCTAATAATAATATTAATAACAATCAAAAGTTATTAAATATATTGAATTCAAACGATTTGGATCTTTCATCAAATAATATGTTTATTCAATCTCCCAATATGAATAGTTATCCAAGTTTTTATAACAGCAATTATAACAATACATATAATAATGATAATTATAGTGAAAGTTATAATGATAGTATTAATACCAATTTAAACTATAATAATAATTATAATAATAATTATAATGATAATAATAACAATAACAATAACAATAGTAATAATGATAATAACAATAATAATAATAATTATAATAATGGTAATCAAAACTTTAACTCTGAAGATAAAGAAGAAAACTTAATGAGTCTAGATCAAGAGTATAACTCAGATTATAATTATTACGGTTAACAAATTGAAATTAATAACACTATTTAACATTCATCTTATCTTTTTTATTGGTTTTTTTTTCTTTGTCTTTTATCTTTGCTAATTGATTATAAATATTTATATAAATATATGTATACACTTATCGTTGGAGAGCATTTTCAATTAAATTAAATCAATATTCTTTGTTCATAATTTGGTTCATAGTTGATAATATGGAATATAACTGAAAAATTGAAAAATTCCAAAAAATTAGAACCCTAAATTACACGTGATGTGTTTATTTTTATTGGAAAATTGAAGTTTGTATGGTATTATTTATCGTTTTTGTCGAATTTATTGTCTCCATAAAATGCAATTCAGTTGAATAGAGAAAGAGAGGAGCTCGGCATTGGCTTCCCATCAGAATGGGAGTTAAATTCAAGATAAACCAATTATCATCAGCAAATGGATTGAAGAACAAAGTAAAAAGCAGTAGATTAGAATATTAATTTGGTATTGATGATGATATAAATTTGGTATAAAATCCACTCTTTAATTTTCAATTTCAATTTCAATTTCCATTTTTATTATTAATATCAATATTAATAAAAGATTGTTAATATAATATAATATAGTATATTATTAATTAAAATGATTTCTAGATTAATGATTAGAAAAGGATATGGATTAGGTAGATTTGAATTGAATCTAAATAATTTAAGATATTATAACACAGTTAAACTCAATTCAACATGGGATAGATATACTAGAGAACATACCAAAAAAAAAGATAAACCGTATATTACACCATCTTTTCTTAATAATGAATTGATTGAATCAAAATCTAAAGAATGGTTTGATATTCATGATCCATCTACGAACTATGTTGTTGGAAGAGTTCCCCAGTCTACTGTTGAGGAATTAAACGAGGCTATTGAATCAGCGGATGAAGCATTTAAGAAATTTAGCAAGGTTTCGATAATCAAGAGACAGCAAATTGCGTTCAAATATGTGGAGTTATTAAGGAAAAACATGGATAGAATTGCAGGTAGTATTGTTCTTGAACAAGGAAAGACGTTTTCGGATGCAAAGGGAGATGTGTTGAGGGGGATACAAGTGGCAGAAGTAGCGTGTAGTTGCACGTCAGATTTGTTGGGGAGTGTTTTAGAGGTATCAAAAGATATGGAGACCAAAATGAGTCGAAAGCCAATTGGAGTGGTTGGGTCGATATGTCCATTTAATTTTCCTGCGATGATACCACTTTGGACGTTGCCATTGATTATAGTTAGTGGGAACAGTACAGTTATTAAACCGTCAGAGAGGGCACCTGGGGCGTCGATTATTATAGCTGAATTGAGCAAAGAGGCAGGGGTGCCCAGTGGGGTTGTTAATGTTGTTCATGGGAAGAATTTGACGGTTGATACATTGATTGAGCACCCGAAGGTGAAGGGGATAACGTTTGTTGGAGGAGACAAAGCCGGAAGGTATATATATGAAAAGAGCAGTAAATACGGGAAAAGGTGTCAAGCCAATTTAGGAGCGAAGAATCATTTGGTTATTATGAAGGATGCAAATAAGGAGCAGTTTATTAATGGAGTAATCGGGGCAGCATTTGGAGCCGCAGGACAAAGGTGTATGGCTATCTCAGTGTTGGTATGTGTTGGAGAAAGTGAAAAATGGATAAAGGAATTGATTAGAGAAAGCAAGAAACTAAAAGTTGGAAGTGGATTTGATGAGAAAAGTGATTTAGGACCATTGATATCGAAGGAAGCGTTGGATAGAGCGATTGAAATAATCGGGTATAGTGAAAAGAAAGAAGGAGCTAAAGTGTTATTAGATGGTAGGAAGTTTAGGAGCAAAGAGTTGCCTAATGGGAATTTTCTTGGGCCCACTATATTGGGAGAGGTTAAGCCTGGGATGAGGTGCTATGAAGAAGAAATATTTGGGCCAGTGTTGAGTGTTATTCTGGTAGAGACCTTGGACGAAGCAATTGAGATAGTCAACGGGAACAAATATGGGAATGGGTGTTCAATTTTCACTACAAGTGGAATTAATGGCCAAAAATTTGAAAATGAAGTGGAAGTGGGACAAGTTGGAGTCAATGTAGCGATTCCAGTGCCATTACCAATGTTTGGGTTTACAGGCAGTAAAGAGTCGTTTTTGGGAGACTTGAATTTTTATGGCAAATCAGGGCTAGCCTTTTTAACTCGACCTCACACAGTGACTAAATTATGGAAAACGAGCGATAAGCTAGAGAAAAATGGACCATCGACGTCTATGCCAGTGAACACGTGAGACACCGAAGTATATAGGTAGAGATATGTGAGTACGATATAGTGAACGGATGACAATTGATTATATCTGAATTGAAACTTACCAATAGCGGCAATGGAAAAGAACAATTAAGCTTTTGCGGGTGAATAAGATTTGAAATAACGTTCGAGTACACTTGAAAAGGTCTTATTTATTGGGAAAAACCAAATCCAGGACGACGGATTTGTATGCAGTGCAGTGAACCCTTATTTGGGAAAGTAAAAATGGAATTTGCAGAGTAAAAAAATAAACAAAAGAAGTGAGAAAAAAATAAAGAAAAAAACAAGAAGGAAAGAGAAAAAAAAAAAAAAGAGTAAAAAAGAGAAGAAAAGAGAAAAAAAGAAGTTTGGTAAAAAATTGATATGAAGCAATGGAAAGATGAAATTTGATGGAATGCAAAGCAATAGGAACAGATACAACGAAAAATGAATGGGAAATTCTGCTGTCGCAAAACAAAAATGTAAGAAAACAGGCGAGAGAGGTGGAGGTAGTGAAACTGCTGATAAGTGAGATTGATTTGCATGGGATTATTTAATTGGAATTCTAAGGGTTTTTTGAATCTCAGAGCACAGAAATAAGAACAAGAAAAGAGTTGCCAAGACCTGGAAAAAATTCAGACAGAAATCAAAGCAATGGAAGATTTAAGCCTGTATTTATTGTGTGCATATAGCGCACGAGATCCAACCATATTGGTCCGGCAAGTAGATTGAAATGAATATGGGTGGATATGCAGTAACACAAGAAATGAAGGCCAAGAGAGAAAGGTGTGAAGAGAAAGAAACAGAGGAAGAAGAACAACTCAAGAGTAGGAAAAGGGCTAGAACGCAGTTGAACAAGCAATGGTGAGATTACGCAGACAGTGGTTCTTCCGCATTCGGAAGATGGTGTTGCCGGTGGTGTTTTGGACTGGCAGCTGAGCTCCACATTCCGCCAAGTATCCATGCACATTCCGGCGACGCCAAACCCAGGCTTACACGCCGATGACAGCTTGCAGCGGTCTAGGCCTGGCCGGCTTTTGTGGCTCACAGCACCCAAAAGAGCGTCTGAGACACACAAATCGGGCTGTTCAGAGCTAGGCAGAGCACTAGCGCGGCAGAAAGCGGTGTGTATGCACACCAACGCAGAAAACAGCTGCTGGAGCGTCTGCAGTGGCCAATCAACAACTTGGTTAAAAATAGTAGCGCGTGCTCTGTGGGAGCCAGCAGAGCGGATGAAGTGTAGCAGCGCACGGGCGGTAAATTTAGGTTCTGGTGCAGCATTGATGTGCAGAAGAAGAGCGGTGAATGAAGAGGAAAGCTGGGAGCACCAGCAGCGGTGTCTCACGAACGGATAGCGAACAAACAGAAATACCCTTGGGCTCAGACTCAGGTTCAAACCTCATCTCTTGAAGATTATAAGCGTCCAGATTCCTTCCACTGCTTCTTTCTCTTGTTTACGTTACATCAGATATATAAAGCCCAGTGCTCTACCATCCTCCAGCTCCATTTGTCTTTCCCAAGCCATAATCGCTCCACAGATTATCTTCCCTTTCTCTTCTTTCTCTTCTCTTTCTTCACAATACCCAGCCATATCTCACTGGCACCACAGCCATATCACCAGGCTATATCACCAAACATACCACCTCTTGTGTCCTCTTCCAAAGATTGACCACTTCATAACGATATCCATAAAACTATAAAGATTATATTTACAATTTACAACGACCACAACAACTACAACGATTATAACGATTATACGACATTAAAGCTGTCCTTCTTTAAAACCTTTCATTTAATGAAATCCTATTGAAATCTTATTGAAATTCACTTGAAATCCTATTACAAGACTCTTGATTTCTTACTCTTCTTAATCTCCAACCAACTTTATTCACTCGTTTTGTTAATATTACTTGAAAAATATTATTTAAACAATACATTTCATCTATCTTTATCACATTTTAATCCAAAGTCAGTTTTATCCAGATCTAGTTACCTTATTTATCCTATTTATCCTATTTCTTCTATTTATCCTGCTTTTACGCTAATTACACGCTAATTATATATCATATTCAAATATATTTAATAACTAATACATCAATCTAATCCCATCTTTTACCTCTTCACCTGCTACTTCTCCACTTCTCAATCCAGCCTTTTCCATTCGTTGTTTCCTCTTTCTCTACTTACTTTACCTCCCTTATCTTTTTAATCATTCATGTCTTCCTTCACCAAAGCCGACTTGCAATCCCAAAAAGAAAAAAACAAAAATCTGTTGAAACAAAGAGAAATCAAAATCAACCAGCTCAAACAGAAAAAAATTGAGTTAGAAAAGATCAACCAACTAAATAACGCCTTGATTAAAATAAATAATGCTGAATTCCAAGATATTTCCTTTGATTATAACAAACCACAATTCTCCCTAACCTCCTCCTCTTCATCTTCTTCAAAGAGATCCTTATCTTTTTCTTACTCAAATCCTTCAAATACAATCAACTCCTTCAGTCGAAGCACCCTAAGTGTATCAAGCAACAACAACAACAACACAAAAAACAACAATGACCATAATAACTCATCCTCCTCTTTAAACAAATACTCAAAGGGCTCAAGACCAAGCGATAACCTCATAAACCTACACTTTAAAAAATCTTTCATCCCAAACAACTTCAACGGCTCTCTCCTAAGATCCTCCTCCCTATCTTCCTCCACAGACCTCCACAACCCATCCCCAATTAACATCAACAACGACACAAATATTAATCTCAAAAAATTAAACTCAAGACCCATATCAAATGATTCAATCACCTCCTCGGAATCTGGAAACTTCATTTTTGATTCACAACTAACCTCAAACTCAACTTCAAATTCGAACTCAAGACTATCCTCTCTAACAAGCATTGATTCTCAAAACATACTTCCTTTCCAATTTGATAACCAAAAATCAATCTCTCAAGATGTTAACCCAATTCCGAATTTTAATAATTATTTAAACAACATCATATCAAAAAATATTAATAGCAACAATAATGACAGCCCTTACGATGATTATGATAATATAAATATCAACTCCAACTTCAACTCCAACACCTACAACCAAAACAACACCAGCAATACCCCCTTTCCTGACTACCATCCCAATCCAAACCCATCTCACAACACTCATGTTCGCGCTGATTCAGTTGCAACTGAAAATACTGTACTATCAAATATAAGCGAAAACACCTTGGTCAGAGTTAACAGTAACAACACGAACACAAGCACAACAACTATTGCAAGCAACAACACACTATCTCAATTAAACCAAAATAATATCCCTACCGCCACCACTACCACTACCACTACTACCAACAACTTCGATTCAACTAAATTGGAAAATAACTCCCTAAAAAGAATAGCTAAACCCTCTTTAAAATTGGGAAACTTATCAAATCTAAAACACCCAAACTTCTCTGAAGCTGAATTAGAAAAACATACCAGAATCAATACTCATATAAACTCAAAACTAATACCAATCAAAAACTCAAATTCTCCCTATAATTCAAACTTCTCTCCTTCTGATCAAAATAATTTCAAAAGATTCCAATCAATGCCTTCTCTACAAAATGTCATAAAAAATAAAAATGATCCTATCCCCTCTAATCCCGAATTTGACCTTAATAGTCAAAATAATCAAAATAACTCCCACATTTCTAACCCTCATCATAACGATTATTACCAAAATACTCTCTTTTTCGACTCTCAGGATTCTCACAACATTTTAAATGTTTATAAAAATTCAAACGCTTTTGCTCAATCAATTGGCCTGGATTTATCCCGTAAACTAAGCCAATCAAAATATAGAAATGAATTACCAACAAGCTCTTTCAACCCATCCCAGAATTTAGTTCCTTACCCTCCTGATTCAAATCTAACTCCAGGCCAAAAATACCAGCTAAAAAGACAAATGTCTCAATCAAAACTACTCAAATCAAATAACCACCAAAATGATGTTATCATTAACACAAATGATGAGTTACTATCCGATGATGACCCTTTATTATACAATATACCCTTTGCTTCTGGTTCCGCTGCAACTTTATTCACAAAACAAAATGGAAAATCTGAAAAATTTATGAAGCATGTCTTAAATGATTCTCCATCAGCTTTACCTCCATCTCCCTTAGTTGAGCCCACTTTAAACTCCCCTGATCTTCAATTTGCTAATGCCTTATCAGCATACTACAAATCTTGCTCTGATAATTATATTAAAAAAGAAATGAAAAAAAGAGAAGAAAACTCTTTAAGATTACCTTCCTTTATATTAAATCAAGCTGAAGTTGAAAGTTTATCATCTTGCTCCTCTATGAGCTCCAAAACTTCCAGAGATTCTAAATTGTCAATATTTTCTTCCTCTTCAAATTCAAGCTTAACCTCAACAGAGAAAATACACTTGGAAGACTTAAAATTAATCTCCGCAGAAAAAACTGAAGTCTTATCTCAAACAAGACCAATGTGGTTACCACCTAAACTTCAGCAAGAGAAACAGAAACATGATGAAGAACTTCAAAATCTAATTTTTTCTCTACAGAAAAAGGAACTCAAAAGAAATAGTTTGCAGCAGAAAAAAATCGAATTAGATCAAAAAAATGCTCAAAAATGGTTTGAATTGAGTGTCAAAGTTAAAGAAGTTCACAAAAATTCCATCTATGAAATGTCTAAATTGTGCTGGAAAACAAATATTCCTCAAAAACTTAGATTTAAAATCTGGTTCGATATTCTTACCTATTATAATAAAAAAAATGGCTTATCTGAAGAAATTGAGTCATTGACTTTGCTTAGCAATAAGCTAAAAACAATCGATATATCTTATAAGGAAATTGAGATTGATTTGATTATCGAAAAATTATATCCTCATTTAGATAAGTTCCAAAAAGGTTGCCCGCTTTATGATTCAATAAAAAATCTACTATTATGTAAATCAATTTCGAGAAATGGTTTAAATTTTGGTGATGAAATTCTTAGCGCTATACTATTGTTAAATTTCACAAAACAAGAAACCTTTACTTTGATCAATTTGCTTGATAAAAATGTTCTAAACGATGTTTTTGTTGAAAAATTCGATAAAAACATTAAAACAAATCCTGCATTAAAAAAATATTTGTCCAAGTTTTTTGATGATGAGCTTTCAAATCTTAATACTAGGGTCTTATTTAAAATGCTTCTTAAAATTAACAATCAATTGATGATACAAATATTAGATCATTTAATATTGAATAATAATTATAAAGTATTCTATTGCATGTTCTTGGTTGTAATAAAATTTTATCATTTTGGTTTTCTTGATATCAGTGATTTGATTAAGAATGAAGATAAACAAGTAAATATTCCTAATGATAATGACTTTTTGGAAAAATTTGCTCATTATTACAAAAAATTTTAGATATAAGCTTTTTTATTAAAAGTACATGGTTTATTTATTGGTAACGATAGATCACTTATATTCTAATTATTTCACTACTTATGCTCTAGTTTGTTTTTTTGTTTTCAATTTTCACTAGTATGCTTTTTTTTTTTTTTGTTCCAATCTTATTTTAAGCTGGATTAGATTTTGGTTTAAGCTTCGACATTCCCTTTTGTATTTTTAGTATTCTATATGTATTTCACCGTTAAACTTTTTTATTTCGTCAATCCAACACTATTTTGTTTACTTGCTAAAATGAGCTCCACCAAAATAATTTGTAGAAAAATCAATAAAATTGAAAATTACTCCATAGAAATATCACCATCAGAATCAATTTCTATTATTTCGCTCTGATTGTTTTCTGAAAGATTATCTATATGTACAAAACTGTCATTTTCTCGTTTGACTTTTACATTCATTTCATCTTTTTCATCATTTCCATCATTTTCATTATTTTTATCATTTTTATCATTTTCATTTTCCAAAACATCTTTTTTCAAACCACCCTCTACAGAATTCTCATTGTGATTATCAATTTCGTTTTCCTTACTCGGTGATTCAACCTCACTTTCTTTTATAAAAGCAGAAACGTATTCTTGGTCTTGGGAATCTTGAGAAGCATCAGTTTCTTTTTCAGTTTCTTTGTCATTATTCAATTCTTCTGCTTCTTCAAATAATTTTGCAAATTTTGTTTTAAATTTATTAAAAGAATTTTTCGAAATACCATCACAATCAGGTATCACTCTCTCAGAAAAAGCACTGATGAGTTTATTCAACTCTTTTAAAGATTCAAAATTAATTTCTTTGGCTAAATAAAATTTTGATAAATTCATAATTATAATTTTTCTATATTTTGGATTATCAATAGATCCACTCAATATTCCATTAAGTAAATCTAAAATTATCATGAGATGATTAGTAGACTTGTTTTGTTCTTCCTCGGTAGAATTCACAATATTTTGAGGATTTGTCCAATGAATAAGATTTTGCAAAATTTGCTGGGGCTCAACCATTGTATCCATATCTTCAGGTTCTAATTTATCTAGAAATTCATCATAATTATCCAATAAACGATAAAAGGCATCTGCAGCAACACTTGCCATTATCTTTTGATGCTTGGGGTGAGAAAAGGCATACACAGGCAAACAAAAAGTCAAAGCTTGTAAAAGATCCTGATTTTTCGAATTTTGATAATTATAGTATGCCAAAATTAAAGTCTCAAATAATTCTTCATCGACTAGAATATCTGCTAAATATAACTTGCAAAGACCTTCCGCGGATAACGCTTGAACTTTGGGTTTATTGAACCTTTTCAAAGTCCTGTAAAATAATTTATTCATGGAAAGTGTGTCGATATTCCCTTCAATATCAAGAACTGAAGTTCCATGTGTAGCCAAAATATCAAAAATAATTTTTAAACATATTATTTGTAGCTTTTCTGGGGCTTTTGCACAACAAAGACCAAAAAAACGTAATTGGCCAATTGTTAGTTGTTTGTCCAATAAACAACCTAAACCTAAGCAATGAATGCCTATTTCTCTTAGTATTTTATTTTGAGATCTTATTGAGGTGGTAACTATACTATCAAGTAATGATGAAACTGGAATATTATTTTCAAGAGGTTGACGAGTTAATTCTAACATGTGTTTAACAATGTATAAGCATTGTATCATAACATCAGGGCTTTCAATTTCTTCCACATTTTTTTTCTGAGACTTGGATGGTGATCTGCTACCTGATTTTAAAGGGCTTTTATCACCATTTTCATCATCTAAGTCTTCATCATCTTTTTCTTTATCCTGATCTTTATCGTTTTCGTTTATATCATTTTCGCCTGTGTCTCTGATATCAGAAACTATTTCTGTCATCATTTGACAAAAATCATTTTCACTAATGGAAAGTTTTCTAATTGTTTGTAAAGTATATTTGATTAAAACATCAGTTAATTTGTCATTTGTTAAAGAAGATCTCAAGACTTGAAGCATTTCTCTTCTACCAAAATCATCACTAAAATCGTAATCTTTTGCAATTGTAAGTAATTGTTCCATTATGAAATTAATTTCTTTTAAATCATTTGCATATTGGCTATCCAATTCGTTTTCAATATTGCTATAGGATTGGAATGTATTATTGTTTGATGTATTAATATTTTTAAGAAAAATTGGATCATTTTGCTCATATTCTAGCATTATTTTCTTTCTGACAGTAAAGTATTTTGAAATCAAAGTTGCAAACTCGGCAGCTTCTGGAAAGCTTTTTTCTAAATATTCTTGTAAATTATTTGATTGACAATGGTTGAAAAAAGTTCTTGCTAAAAAAGCAGTTTCAGCGTTTAGATTTCCCCAAAATTTTTTATCCAATTTCATGTTGGAAACAATATCAGAACGATTTTGGAAGAAATATTTCATGGCTAAAGGAGCAACTTCACTGTTAATGATATGTAATCTCTCAATTAATTCTAGTAAATTGTTATTAACATCACTTAGCCATTGATTTGTAAACATTTTAATAGCGCTATTTCTGACACTTTGCTCCCGATCCTTTAAACCCCATAATAACAAGTTTTCTCTTAAAGTTTTTTCGAATTTTCTAAAATCACCTACTTCTTTCATTATACGTGAATATACCATTTTTCTTGTTATAGTATTTAAATCTTTTGCTCTTTCAACCAAGTAAGGTAAAGTTAAAGGAGACTTGTCTATATTTAGTAAAGCTGCTCTTCTGACTTCAGGACTTGGATCATTTTGTAGGATTGATAATAGTTTAGCGGTCGATCTATTGACACCATGTTCATCTTCATCATCTTCATCACCTTGAAATCTTGAAATACATAGTACAGCTTTTAATCTTATGTTTGGCTCTTTATCGCACAATCTCTTTTGAACATTCCAAATTATATTATTGTATAACTCATTATCGATTTCTTCTAAACATGTAACTATACAGCCAAGTAGTTGGATTATACGGTAACGAACGTTTTTATCCTTTGAATCAATACCTCGTAGTAGGTGTCTAAGGAAATAGCTGATAAATTTCAGACAAAGAGTGTCTTCTTCTTCTTCTTCTTCATCGTCATCGTCATCGTGATCTTCTTCGGAGTTATTTTCATCATTATTTTGATTATTTTTCTTTTTAGCATTTAATTTTCTTTTTCTTTTCAATTCTTTTTCTTTTTCTTCATCTTTTTTAATTTCCATGATGAATTTTGTAGTCAATTTGATAATTCTGTCGCCAACGATTTCTGATTTCTTTACAGGTAATACTTTGTTGATCAACTTTGTGAAGGATAAGTTAAAAGAGGATTCAAGATTTGATTCGAAAGCTTTTTTTTGAATTAATTTCAAGAGAGTTGCATTTCTTTTAAAGCCTGATGGGTTTAATTGGCAGTCCTGGAAGACATTTGCAATTTCTCTATGGACGTCAGAGGCCTCATTTAGTTCGATGTTGAATTTATTTTTGTTTTTGGGAGGCATTTTTCAATGGATAGAGGAAGGATGAGTGCGATTGAGCTTGAAGTTGGATCAAGTTATTGGGTTGCGTTGTGGATATAAACATGAAAAGATAAACAAACAAATTTGGATCGGAGGGATCAAAAAGTGGAGGAAAAAAAAAAAGAACGGATCAAGCAAGTTACTGTGGAAAGAGCTTAAGATTGCGATAATAAGTTGAGATGGGTTATATTGATTATATTGGTTATATAATAATGGGTTATCTATAAATGAATAGGAGAGATAGAGAAAGAGATAGAGATAGAGATAAAGATGGAGATGGAGATGGAGAAAGATTAAAAATTGGGCTTGGAGAAAATCTCAGGGTCCAACTCAGGCACAACTCTTGCACCTTGGAACCAAATTCTAGCAGCAGAAGCAGCACCAATGAGATTTTTGGCATGGTCTTCTTTGTTTTGATTGTAATTCTTGTGGCCATTCCATTCAGCTTTATAAATCTTATAGGCATCTTCGCTTGTTTGATGGCATTCAAAGCATTGGTAGTAGAAGCCGTCGTTTTTGTCATAGTTGAATTTTCTAAAATAAGCCAAATGTCTTTTAAATTCATATTCTATTGAGTCCTTAACCTCTTGCGAGGCCTCTGGACCAATAAAGAGCATATAGTCAGCTAAACCTTCAAACAATAGTTGGACGAAATAGGACATGTCTCTCCAGTATCTCTTTTCCATTGGATAGTCTCTATCGAAGATCTCTGAATGATGGCTTGTGGCAGCAGATACCAAGTTGTTTGCAATTTTGAGCCATTTTGGGCTTTTGGTGTAGTGGTATAAATAGCAGGCAGCAGATAAAGTTGTGCCCGTATTATAGGACCATTTGGCACCATTGATGTTATCCGAGTTTTCACTTTTTCCATCTTTGATCAAGAAGTCTTTAGGGTCCATTAGAGTGTTGATTTGCCATTCTATGCATTGGGCAGCGAATTGAACGTAATAATTCCTTTCATTTGGAACAAACTTAGCAAATTTTAAACAGGCAATTGCAACTTCAGCAGTTGTGCAAGCATTGACATAGTCGTGAGAAACGTGCCAATACACACCACCCTTTGCTTTATTGTTGTTATAATTATAACCCCCAATGAGGAATCTTAGCAAATCTCTCGCAAGATCAAGATAGTTTCTCTTAGTCCCGCCAGTGACTTCATAAGCATTTATTAGGCCAATTGCCACCTGAGCATCATCATCATAGTATATGTCCTTGTTTCCAGAGAAGTTTTCAACAGCACAGTAACCATGGTGCTCGGGAGACTTGTATTTTAGCAAAGCGTTGATAACCAAGTCTATCATGGGAGTGATTTCCTTTGGATATAGTCTTGCACCATCGGTAATTGCCTCCAAGGCGACGGCCACAGACCAGACATTGAACTTCTTTTCGTCGCCATAGACGCCATGGCAGCTCCATCGAGAGGTGAATGTTTTTTTGGTGGGGTTCCAGAACTCGGTCCACATTTTGACGAGCATTCTGTAGCCCTCAAGACTGGGATTTGTGACAGGAGCAGTTTCTGATTGCATTTTGTGAGAGAAGCAAGCAGCAAAGAAGATACAAAGCAGAATAACAACCGGAGAAAGAAACAAGATACAGATCAAGGAAGCAGAAAGCACTGATGACGAACACAGGCCCTTTATACCTGAATTGCTCGGACCCAGGCTGAGGGATCAGGGCTGGCTAGGGCTCCTGTTCCAGGGCTCGTTCCAGGGCTCGTTCCAGGGCTAGACGGTGCAACTCTATCGAGGGCAGTGAGAAGTGTTTGAGATCACAATCAAGAAAACGGATAGGGCTACCAGGGCTCACCAGGGCTCTAGTGCGCAGAGTCTAGACCGTGGGTGCTGCTTATCGGAGAGAATCACCACAATCACCACAATCACCAAAAGCATCGCCAGTTTCTCCACTGCTGGGTATCACTACACACTTTCCGGGTATTTGTTGCACACTGCTACGTTGCTGCATACACGAGCCATGGAGGTATGTTTTTCGCTGCGTTTTGTTCTTGTCTGTCTGTCTCCTAACACTTCTTCCTTTTCTGCTTCTGCTTCTCTATCAGCAAACAACAGAGACCATATACGACATCGAGGACAGAGATGGTGTTCGATTCAACTGGAATGCCTTTCCCACCACCAGATCCGAGGAGGTGAGCATATCCAATTTGTTGGGCTGTGTTTATACCCCATTGAACAACACTGAAGACTATCCTATTCCCTTGCTTGATTCCTCTCCAGTAACCTGTTCAAACAAACTGTGCTCCTCAGTCTTGAATCCCTTTGTCAAAGAAATAAGTCTTTATCCCACAAACAACATCAACACCAGCAGGTACTGGGTCTGTCCAATTTGCAATCAAAGAAACACTCTTTTAAATTTCAATCCCGATTCAATTCAACTGCCTCAAATTTCTCTCAATTCAACAACCTGTGAATACATCCTACACGACTACAAAAAATCTTCTCTATTTTCTCCCAATATCATTCTTTTCTTAGTCGACTTGTGCTTGGAACAAGACGAACTATCCTCCTTGAAAAAATCAATTATCACTTCAATAAATTCTTTGCCCCAAAATACCTTGGTTGGCCTAATAACTTTTGACTCCATTATTCATTTATATGAACTAGGATTCTCTCTTGATAACAAAAACAAAAATAAAAATAAAAATAAAAACCAAAATATAACTGAAAAAAAATCCTTTTTTAAAAAAATTCACATTTTTAATATTAAAAATGAAAACCAACTAAACTTAAAAAAATTCCAAAAAATTCTTGCAATCAATGAATCTGGTTTATCTAATTATGACTATCAATCAAAATCAAATTTCAATCCCTACAACAAAAATTTCCCGTACCAAAGATTTTTCCTAAATCTTGACAACCAATTTGACAAGTTTTATTTCATTAAATTAATCAACGGCCTTAACCCAGTCAACAAATCAATTAACCTACACGACTTGAACAACTCAAATCTCTCCTCAAAGAGATTCTTAAGATCAACAGGCTCAGCTCTCGCCATCTCTATCAATTTAATGAAATCAATCTTTTCTGATTCTAATGCTAAAATAATATTGCTCTCTGCTGGCCCTTGCACTCAAGGCCCAGGTTTGATCGTTTCGAATGATTTAAAAGAAAACATCAGAACTCATAACGATATTCAAAAAAATAACACTAAATATTTCCAAAATTCTTCTCTGTTCTATAAAAAATTGGCTTTGTCCCTCTTAAACAATGATAAAAACCCCCTAGTTTACAATAATAACTCAATTATCGAAATTAATATCTTAGTCGGTTGTTACGATCAATCGGGTATCTATGAAATGCAACCTCTAACAAACTTATCCGGTGGCTCAATCATTGTAACTGATTCTTTTAAAACAAATCTATTTAAACAATCCTTTCTAAAATTATTTCAATCCGAATTCTCAACTCATATAAATAAAGACACCTCTCAATTTCAGTCTCAAAATTTATCATCTCATCAAGATTCACTCCTAAAAATATCTGTTTCAAATAATCTAAAAATTAGAGGTCTAATAGGAAATGCAACCTCTTTGAAAAACCATTCAATAATGTCCTCGGATGATGAATTCTTCAAAAATGGCCTAACAAATGAATGGAAAATTCTCTCTTTATCTCCAAGAAATAACTACTCCATTTTTTTTAAAGCTGACACTCTTAGTAATTCAATTCAATCAAAAAATAAAATGGGTAATGATGCATTAATTCAGTTCCAAACTATTTATAAACATTCCTCAAATACTCACTATAGACTAAGAGTGACAACTGTCAAAAAATTCACAACAAATGTCATTCCTTTAAAGCAATCCTTTGATTTCGAATGTGCAATAGTTTTATTGGCCAAGTGTGGTATCAATAAAATTCTTAGTGACCCTTATATCAAATATAATGATATCATTCAAGAAACCGATAAAAACTTGATTAAATTAGGCTTGAATTTCGGCAACTATGATAAAAATGACTTGAATTCTTTCAGCTTTGATAACATCAATTTTTATAGCTTTACTGAATTCGTTTATCATTTAAGAAGAAGCAACATTTTTAGAATTTTTGGTTCATCCCCAGACGAAACTGCTTTTTATCATCATACTTTTCTAAAATCAAATGTTTCGGACTGTTTATTGATGATTCAACCAACTCTATTATCATTTTCAATTCAACAACCTGATGAAATTGTCCCTGTTCACTTGAAAGCTGCCTCTTTATTAAAAGAAAATATCTTTGTTATGGATGCCTTTTTCTACGTGGTTGTTTATTATGGCGAATATGCTGCAAGTTGGAGAGATTCAGATTTGGATAAAACAGAATATGTCAATTTTTATACAATTCTTGAAAATTCTAGAAATGAAGCCATTGAAATAATTAAAGATAGATTTCCTTTACCAAGATATATAGAGACAGATGAAGGCAAGTCACAGGCAAGATTTGTCATGTCCAAATTAGATCCTGATGATTTTTTCAAACAAAATGAGGAAAGTACTATAGCTAATTTTTTTAAATTTGGTTATGGTTATGGTTTTGGTAACAACACTGAAACTCCAGTTTTATTGTTAACTGAAGATGTTAGCTTTGACAGTTTTTACAAATACTTAAGCAAAACTGTTGTTGAAAAAGCCAAAGCTAGGAATTTTTTATAATTTCTTTATAATTTTTTTATAATTTTTTTATAATTTTTTTATGGTTTTTCCTCATTTTACTTTATCTGCTCTTTTTGTTTCTATCTGTTTTTTTGATATTTTTTTTAGTTTGTTTCTTATTTCAGATTACTCCCATTAGATAAAACACATTTTCAATATTTATCACGAGATATCAATTTTCTTTGTAGAAACAATATCAGCTAATTATATCACTATGACCCGTATTGACTATTTTTTTTTGTGATTTTAACAAAACAATTATGTTAATACTGTAGTATATTTGAACATAAAGTTTTACTGAAATTTGACCTGTTTGATCCTGATCTTTGGTTATATCAATTCATTTATAATTTAGGAAATTGATAAGCTAAATTGAGAAAAATTAAAAAGATTTTAATTAATAAACTAAAAATCTGATTCTGTAAGCCTGTAAGGTCTGAAGTTACTATATAAAAATTTGAAATTGTGTTGAATCATTTTATAATTTAATTTTATAAAAATTGCAATAAAGCACCCCTATAGTGAAAAAAGAAATAATATATTAGTTGTTTTTTTTATGAAAAATAGTTCATTAACTGGCACAATTCTTAAAAAAAAATATAAAACAAAACCTACTCAATATAAAATGAACTAAATTTCAGCAAAAAAAATCCCATCTATTATACTCTTTCTATCTTTTTGCTGCAAAATGGCATTTGCAATAACATCCCCAACTCTGTCCTTTAATTTTTGGATCAAAGTACCAGATACTTCAGTTTCATTTGATTCAATTTTTACATCTGAGACATCATTCATTTCTTGGTCACCATCTTTGTCCTTTTCATGATCACCAGCTGTGTGTTTTTCAGTATTATTTAAATTCAATATTGTATCAGAAACTTTTAAAGATCTTAAAGCTAGCATAATAGCAAAAATCAAAAATTGTCTTTCCTTTATGAATTTTTTTCGTTCTAATAATTTTACATTATTTTTTTCATCTGCAATATTAGGAGGATCAATAAATATTAATTCGCTCCAATTTTTAAGATTTCCCAAAATTAGCATTCTTACAGAATCTGGGCCTAATTTCGTTATACCAATAATTGAACCATAATAAGTCCCAAAGTTCTTTCTAAAATTTTTTTCAATTGACTCTATATTACCATCATACGCTGAATTTGAAACAGTATCATCCTTTTCCAGTAAAATATCATTTTCTTTATCATCATAAATTGATTGAGTAGAGTTTTTAATGTTTGTAGCCAAAAACGCTTTCAATAAAGTTCTAGCAACCTTGGGTTTTAAATAGCTATATGATTTCCCATAATTTTTAATAACATGATCCAATAGACTTGCAGCAAAATCTCTAATACTTATATGATGATATAAAGAGTCTAAATCAATGTTTGCAATCCCACCATTAGCAGAATTGTCCTCAATTCGAGCATTCTCCTCACCTTTCTTGAGTTCTAATAAATCCTTTAATGAGGGACCTATTTTTTTGGCCAATAATAAAGTTAAAATTGAAGGCATTAAACCATGTATATAAGGATGCAAAAAAATAGTTTCGTTGGATAAGAGTGAATATATAACTTCTAGCATTGTTGTTAAAAGTTGGATATTTTTTAAGTTATAAGTGACTTGTTCTTTGATAAATTCAATAAAGTAAGGAACTAGCTGATGCAAACCAGGCTCTGATCTAAGAGATTGTAAAGCAGCTTGTTTCAAATTCTCATTATCTTCGGTATTTTCGTTGACCTTATCCTTATCTCCTTTTTTCTCATTTTCATCATTAGAGCCCGTATTTAGTAGTAGAATTTCAATAACCTTATTGAAATAGACTTGTAATTCCTTAGATAAAACATGCTTGACTAAAGGTCTTATCTCATAACCATTTGTTTTATTAGATTCACCATTTGATAGATTATTTATCCTGCCGGTGTTGGTGTTGTTTATATTACTCGAAATATTATTGTTATTGTTAGGTTTGTTATTAATAGCAGAAGTAAAGGTGTTTGATGAGCTGTCGGGATTAGTTACTCCAGAATCATTAGAAATTGTTGATATTCCGATGGAAGAAGAGGTTAAAATATTATTAACCAAAGAGCCTCTTTGAGTTGGAGGAAGGTTTTTAATTTCTGATAGTAATGGGTTTTGTGGAATTAAAGGTTGAACACCTTCAATTGCAAGCCAATGAGCTGTAAAAGTTGTTATTCTAGGTACATTAGGTAAAGGCTTGTTAATTAGTTTTTCAAAATCAATCTCGTTATTATCAATATAGTATAAAGCATGCCCTGGACCAACTAGAGCTTCTTTGAAATTCAAAGACTTGTTGGTATTATAGCCATATAAAGGTTCAATATTCAAGACATTCAATGACTTTTCTATGTCGATTGTCTTAAGAGTCCTTCTCTTTGAATGCTTCATGAACTTCAAAGCCTGCTCGATTATTTCATGGATTCGATACTCAACATCCATCGCAAGAGCTTTGGCAACATCATCAGGCAAATTCTGGATCCCAAGCGATTCAGAGGCATCTTTAATAGTATCACTAGGCGACCATAAAGTGTGAGAATCAGGAACTTGTATATTACTGGTGCTCAATGTCATTTTAAATTGGCGATTTGATCAATTTCTTATCAACAACATTTACAATAGACAGTGGTTTTTTGTAATTTTTAAAGGATATGCACGTGAGTAAAAAGCTAGCTCGAATCTCGCTCAAAGCAACTTTTAATTAGTTGCTCTTATTTTGATGAAAATACATTATGATGATGTATTTAATAGCTGCTAATAGTAATACCAATTTGTTTAGACCTTGAAGCTGGATTCAAAAAGGAAGAACTGTTCTATCTTTTTGTGTTTTAAATACATGAAAATTTACTACTAGTGATCCACCAGCAACATTATATAGTAAGCATCTATAAGCATATATATGTGTAACACAGTACATGCAAACATAAATATGCATATTGCTGCTTTTATATATTTATACTTTTTTTGTTCTGTATATTTTTTTTCTTTCTTCAATAAACCGCTCTGTGAGTAATAATTTTATTTAATTACTGTCTTTGAGTTAATAAATGCACTGGAATTGTTATTTGGACTAACCTTGTAATTATGTACCTTGAAAATATTGAGTTATCAAACATATGAAATTTCATGCTCTACTCAAGCCTACAAGTAAATAATCACTATAAGTAAAAAACAAAAAAATTTATGTCATTAATTCATCAGGAAAGAAACAAAATTACATTAAAAACTCAAAATTACATTAAAACTAGCAATATATTTGCATTAAGAAAATTAAAATAAATAAAAAATAAAAAAAATATCTCTAAGAGTAGGTCCTTTCAGTTGTTTTTGGAATTTATTTGATTTGAAAATTTAGTGTGAGGGTATCGAAACTGGTTAATTAAATCTAATTCCATTTTTTTTTTTTCTTCTTCATCGTCTTCTAATAAAGAAAAATCTGCTTTATCTTGAATGCTCAATACTCTTCCAATTGACTTGTCAATATCACTATATCGTGGTGGGTGCAAGGGCATATTTCGAAAATCAATAAAATTGTTGTAAATACCATTACTGCTTGAAGAAACAAAATTTGTTTCAAGTAAATCGGAAACTGGGGAGGAAATTTCCAGTTTTGATATAATTGGAGAAAGGGCATTGCTAATACTTAGTGGACCAATTCTGGGTATACTAAGCTGATCTTCACCAATAAATGAATTCAAAACAAGAGAGTTTGTATTTCCATTTTCATCGATGTTGCCAATTACCTGAGAAGAACTCAATGAAGAAAACTGAGGCAAATTACCACCTCTAATAGGCGATGCCAAGTTTGAAGAGAAAGAAGGAGAAAAAGTTGGACTCCCATAATTTGTCTCCATTCTTTCAAGTGTGTACTCCGGTTGTTGAAGAGCCTCTTCAAAAGTTGGTAATTGGTCATCATCAAAAATCGAATCAACATCATTATAAGTGTTGCTGTTAGTTAAAGTCATATTTTCATCTTCAGGATTTTCAATATAAGGAGGTAATGTAGTATTCTCTGGCTTACACAAACTTGAAAGCAAAATTATAGGAGTGTCGATCATAACTTCAAAATGATGATATTTCTCTTCTAGTGGATTATTTTTCTTTGAAATTCTAAAAGAAATTTGAATTCTGTGACTAGTGTTTATAAAACTCAAATTTGAGCTATCAGGATATAATCTTGTTTGTTCAGCTAGAAAATCATTTGAAGATTTTGCGTCCTTCCCATCAGTTAAAGTTGAGATTTTGAATTCATGACCACCACTTTTAATCCTTGTTTTATAGTATTTACCATTTGAATCAATTGATTTTGAGACATTAGGCTTGTGCTCTGCACTTTTGAAAAGTAACGGCGTTTCAAGAATAATTGGAGAGCTGATTAAAACATCGCCATCCTTGCTGTTTATGTCGCAACCTTGCTTTTGATTTTTGTCAAAACAATATGTCAAAAGATTTTCATTGCATGTTGACTTGACAATTTCTTCTCGTATTGCTTTGCTTCCTTTTGTTCTCGTTCTAATTTCAGTCAACGCAACAATTTTTTCTTTAATATTATTGTCTTGAACGTTAGCAACACCTTCATCATATTCGTATTTTAGATCTTTAGAGGTATATGTTATTTTTTCTATTATGTTAATTTTTATTCTTTTGACAGTGATATGCTTTATCAATGGTATCAATTTAATTCGAATTGGAATCTCTGAATTCAAAGGAACATATTTTTGAGGAAATGAAATTTCATAGGATAATGAATTGTTCCACACTCTATTAACATATATAGGCTTGTTTATAGTGGAGATAGATGTTTTGGGTGGTAGTCTAATCAAGGGCAAATTAAAGCACTTATTCATATTTTCTTCGAAAATTTGAATATTTTTGTAATTTTCAAGATTAGAATCATTCAAACTATTTGGATTTTGCTTTGAATTCTCATTATTATCATTATTTCCCAACTTATTTGTAATATTTTTTATGAAAGAAAATTTATTAAATAAAGGATTAACTTTTTCTAATGAATACTTTTTTAAATTCAAATCAAATTGATAAGTTAAAGTTCCTCTTGGCGATACAACTGATTCTGGTAAAAATGATTGAAAGATGACAGGAAAAATAAACACATAATCTCCTGGAGGATAGGTGAATTCTCTTTTCAAAGCTTGATTTGGGGTATTTGGAGAAGAACAATCCAATGGTTCGCTATCTGAATTGTTATTTGAAGAATCGTTTGAAAACTCCTTATTTAAAGTATTTTTTTTAAATTCTGGAAAATCTTTTTGATTGAGTTTAAGTTTTTCTGTCATTCTTTTTTTCAAGTAATAGTCATTTTTATTAATTTCATCCATTGTAAATAAAGAAAATTTTTTCAAGTCGAATTCTTTATTTTTTCCACAAACTATTTTTCTAAATTTGTTTGAATTAAGCGGCGTAGTTGAGTTTGTTAATAATTGATCGTTATCATAATCGTCTGCATCACTAAGAATATCAAAAGAGCCCGAATTGCTATCGGATGTAAATGCCAAAAAAGACAGAGAATCTGCAGGAATAAAGTAGTTAAAATCCTTCAAGAGATTTATATTCCATGATTCAGAACCAATTAGAAATTTTTCATTAAAATTTAAAGAAGAGTCGTAAAGTTCTTTATAGTAATTGTGATTTATACTATTTGTAAATTCAACAGGAGAACCTTTATGCCATTTAATGTCACATATCAGGTTTAAAGAAAAGTTGAAGTTTTCTAGATTAATATTTGTCTTGGTCAAGTATTCTTGGTATGAATTATTAGTTTTGTATGAGGAACGAGAAGATCTTGGAGCCAGAACTGAGTCTAAAGTGGGCATTTTTTTTAGTTTTGATGTGTCAGAAGCATTGGAAGGTTGTAAAAGGGGAGATAAGTTGTTTCGGTTTTGGTAAGATTTTGTAGTTTTATTTTTATTATTTTGGATATCATTTCTTGTGGAATCTGAGTCCATAGCTTCACTTAGTATATCAGTGTCAGTATCGGAATCTAAATTTGAGTCATCATAGTTATCGTTATCGTCTGAATAATCGTTTCGGGGAATTTTTGGAATTGAGACTACAACAGCAAAGGTATGTAAAGCATGGTTTGACGTATCTGTGGTCATAGTAGCGGTTGAATTTGAGTTTTGATTTGAGGTTAAATTTGTTGTTGCATTTGATAGACTGTTATTGTTATTGTTATTGTCATTGTTATTGTCATTGTCATTGTTATTGTCATTGTCATTGTTATTGTTATTTCTGCTTCTATTTTCATAGGCATTTTCGTCATCGTCATCATTTAAAAAGTTGTGAAGATTATTTGCTACAGAGGAAAGATTTATTAAACCAGCATTTGAACTAATGTAGACTTTGTCATTAGAGTTGAGTACAGATATCTTTAAATTCGAGTTATCTAGTAGGTTTCCGTATGTGTCGAAAGCGATATTTTGGCTATTTTGGCTATTTTGGTTATTTTGGTTATTTAAGATTAATTTTTTAGCTAAGTATTCGTGATTTTTCTCATAAACTTTATTGTTGTTTGAATTTGAGGTTACGGTGATGTTTGAAGCCATTGGAACGCTGATTGTTGTTACCAAGTTATTGTAGTCTAGATTTGAGATTGGAGAAGAGATTGAGATTTGATCAGAATGAGAAGTGGTTGGGGATAGTAGTTTTAAAGAATTTTTCAAATTTTCTTTGAAAGATTTTTGAGAGGTATTGCTGAGGGTTCTTTTTAAAGAATTTGAGTCCGAATCAGTATATTCGATGGCTTTATTTGAGTTTGATAAGTTAAAGAGGACAGATGAATGTCTTCTTTGTTTTCTTATGGATTTGTTATTTGATGTAATATTATCGTTTATAGAGATGTCGTAAAGGTTATGTATTGCATTTTTATTAGATAGATTGAAACCGAATTTTGATTTAAGAATTTTTTTTAGGGAATCGATTGAATTTAGATTGCTAGTTAGTTTTTCCAAATTGGTTAATTCGTTATCTTTGAAACTTTTGTAGAGGTTTCGATTTAAATTTTTCTTTTTGCGAGTATAGTTATTATTGTTGTTTTCATCAATGGTGATGGTGTTGTTGTTATTTTTATTATTGCCAGTGGTGTAATTTAAATTTAAATTTAAATTTTTAGGAAGAGGCAAATCTTCTTGAAAGGAGACTTTTGTAGAATTATAGGTGTTTAGTTGGTCATTATTTAGGGCATTATTTGAATAGTATGATTTTGATTTATCTTTGTTGGGATGGTGTTTTGATGAAGAATGGAGATGGTGAGGATTTGAAGTAGTGGCGGATATGGTTGATACTCTTCTTAGAGAGGAATCATGGAGATGAGGTTTCAGCTGAGAAGAGTGAGATTGAGAACGAGTTTTGAAAAATTTCCGGTTCAATGAATTTGAGGGAGAATTTAAATCAGTATTTGAGACATTTGAAATATTGAAAAAATTGGAATTGTTCAAGTCAGTAGAATCTAGCGAGAAGTTTAGATTTGATTGGGGAAATGGTTTTTTAGTTTTTCTTTTAAAGTTGTTATTACTATTAGGATTAGTGCCATTATTGGAGTTGTTTTTATTGTTATTTGGCAAAGATTTATTTTGACTGCCTGATAAAAAGGACGAAATAAAATGAAAAGACATTTCAGAGCAAAGGTGGATGGATGCTGTGTTGAGTGTATTACCAATAAAAATGTAGTAAAAAAAAGAAAGCAGATCAAGAGCAGTATTATATAAAAGTGAGAAAACACAGAAATTAGTGGTTTATTGAACAAAGATTAAATTAGGCAATCTGTGAGCGACGCAGTGGTTGATTGATGAAAAGTAATACGCAGAGAGCTGGATGGAAAAAGAATAGAAGACTGCCAAACAGCATTCTATAGAACAGCAGAAAACAATAACTTAAGTGATTGCAGTGCTCTGGCTGCTACAGTCTATGCTACAGTTGAGTGGTTATACTGCTCCCTAACCGATTGATAGCTGATTGAAGAGCTGTGAAAAGTGCGGTACCCTCTAAAACGGCCGCTCCCTCTCTCACAAGCGCAGCGAGGGCCAAACTGAGTTTCCTCCTACGCAGTTCCATTTCCAAACACAGACACGTGAAATAAACAATAAAATGGCTTCTCTTCATGGAGGGTCAACTGCCCGCACTTCCAGTGCTGGAGGGTTTGAAAGGCTGAAACGCTCTTGTTTGGTGGGAAGCCGAATCGAAAGAGAATTATCATCATCAGATGAAGCGCGCTGGCATTTTTTGCTCCAGAACCAATTCACTCTCAAACCGATCACGTGTCACGCTGTTGCTGGAGATAAGCCGCTTTGGTCTGCCGGAAACCCACACTGCTGGCGCTAGTCCGGTCACGCGGATGCTTTGTGAAGGCAGATAAGATATCCTTGTAGTGCAGGTACAGCGGCTCAGGCTTGACTGAGTTGCAGGACACCTCTGCTATCCTCACGCCCCGAAGATCGGAAAACAGGGCCAGCCTTATTTGGAGTTCCACCTGCGTTTTCGCGCGTAGACCTTTCCTACAGCGAGGAGTCAGCTCCCAACGGCCAACCCGTCGGTGCGGATATACATTCAGAGTTATCCCCATCTACGAATATTCTCTTACTGACTGTCTCCATTTTCGATTGTTTTTCTGCTGCCACTGCTGGATTTGTAGCAGGGAAAACGCATTCATTTGGTTTCTCTGGCCCCTTTTGTCTGTTGCTTTAGTTGAACAAAAAAAACACTTTCTTTTTGACTGTTTGATTGTTCCAACCATTCTGTCTGGAAAAATAAAAACAACTTTCCCTTTTCAGAATGGAATTATTCTCTGGGTTTGCTATGGGTGTGTATGTCTGATAGTGGAGAAACTTCGTCATTTGGTTTGAATAAACGGAATATCCAGAATATCCTGATTATTTTCTCTACTTGTTGGCGATTCGATTTTTTGTTTCTTTTTGCAAAATTTTTGAAATTTTTTGAAAAATCCCGATTACAAAATGCGGTTTTGAACATTTAACTGTTATTTCAATTTACGATACAGATCAAATCTCAAATGATTTATGATATGTTAAACAATTATCGTTTATTGATATTGATTATTATTTAATTCTACAATTTTTCAACCAAGCTGTCGTTATAAATATAATCCACATCTGAAGATTCTCAAGTTTTTTCCAAGTTTTTTTTTTTTTTCTTTTCTTTTCCTTTTACTGTTTTCCTTTTATTATCGCGATTATTCATTATTCCATTACGCCTGGTTGAATTGATTCCAATTATTTTGTTTATTTATTTATTTATTTATTTATTTATTTATTTATTTATTTACTTATTTATTTACTTATTTATTTACTTATTTATTTACTTATTTATTGTGTTTGTTATTATTACTATTTCACTGAAAATACCCTTTATCAGAAATGTCTCCAATTATGAATGATAACGCTCGTCCTGAGCCTGACACTGTTTTAACAGACATTGCAACTTATATCCATGATTACCAAATTGACTCGAAAGTAGCCATTGATACTGCAAGACTTTGCCTTCTCGATACTTTGGGCTGTGGTCTAGCTGCTTTAAAATATCCTGCCTGTTCAAAACTAATTGGTCCAACTGTTCCTGGCACCATTGTTCCCAATGGTTCCAGAATCCCCGGTACTCCTTACGTCTTGGACCCGATTAGAGCTGCTTTTTCAATTGGCGCCATTATTCGTTGGTTGGATTTCAATGATTGTTGGCTAGCTGCTGAATGGGGCCATCCTTCTGACAACTTGGGTGGTATCCTAGCTGTAGCCGATTACTTGACCAGACTTTATAAATCCACTGATGGAAAAGAAGGAAAAATCTTTAAAGTCAAGGATTTACTAAATGGTATGATAAAAGCCCATGAAATCCAAGGTTGTTTAGCTTTGGAAAACTCCTTCAACGCTGTTGGTTTAGACCATGTCTTGCTCGTCAAAGTTGCCACAACCGCTGTTGTATCTCAAATGCTCGGCTTATCCTACCACCAGACAATTGATGCTGTTTCCCACGCCTTTATAGATGGCCAGAGCTTAAGAACCTACAGACATGCTCCAAACACAATGTCCAGAAAATCTTGGGCCGCTGGGGACGCCTGCTATAGAGCTGTCAACTTGGCTTATCACGTTAAAAATGGTGAATCCGGTATGCCATCTGCTCTAACTGCCAAAACCTGGGGTTTTTTCGATGTCTTATTCAACGGACACCCATTCAAATTCCAAAGACCTTATGGCTCCTATGTCATGGAAAACGTCCTATTCAAAATCTCATTTCCAGCTGAATTTCATGCTCAAACCGCTGTTGAAGCCGCATTGATCCTACACCAAAAACTAAACCATCTAAACAAATCTCCATCTGACATCAAATCAATCACCATCAAGACTCAAGACGCTGGCATGAGAATCATCGACAAAAAGGGCCCCTTGTACAACTATGCCGACAGAGATCATTGTATCCAATACATGGTCGCAATTCCCTTGATTTACGGCAGATTAACTGCCGATGACTATACCGATGAAATCGCAGCCAATCCAGAGATCGACGAGCTTCGTGCAAAGATGGTGTGTGTTGAAAACAAACAGTACACCGTCGAATACCATGAACCAACCAAGAGATACATTGGAAACGCCATCCAAATAACCCTCAACGACAACACTGTCTTGGACGAGGTCGAAATCCACTATCCCATCGGCCACAGAAAACGTCGCGAGGAAGGAAAACCAGTTCTCCTAGCAAAGTTCGAGCGCCACGTCAAAGAGCATTTCAAGGACGACGAGGCAAGGGCCCAGAAGATCATCAGCGCCAGTTACGACCCCAACTTCGACGAAATGGACGTCGACGACTACGCTGCTTTGTATAGCACTGCGTAGTTCCGTAAATAGTTTTAACTTCCGCACACGTGCGCTCTTTTCGACCCCATCAACAAATCATCTGCAGCACTTTCAGCTGCTTTCCTCTCGACCTCTGCCATCTGCCACAAGAAGCTCACAATGTTCAGACAGCTCGCCTTCAATTCAGCAAAAGTGCTCCTCAAAAACACTGTCAGATCGCCAGCTTCTCACAGATCTTCTCTCCAGTTTGTCAATAGAATGACCACCCTAACCTCAATCTACCCACCTGGCGCTCCTCCTCCAGCTGCCCCATATTCCCCAGCTGTCAAAGCCGGAAACATGATTTTCGTCTCTGGACAGATTCCAATCAACTCAAAGGGTGAGATTCTTGAGGGAACAATTGGTGAAAAGACAGAATTGATCTTGGACAATATTCAATTGATCTTAAAAGGTGCAAATTCAGACTTGACCAAAATTGCCAAAGTCAACATCTTCTTGACTGATATGGCCTTTTTCAGTGAGATTAATAAAGTCTACGTAACTTATTTCACTGATTTCAAGCCAGCAAGATCCTGTGTTGCTGTCAAGGAATTGCCCTTAGGTGTCGATATTGAAATTGAATGTATTGCTTTCGAATAGATGTATATTCAAATTTTCTACAGTCATGACTTATACATCCATTCTTTTCTCCCGCTTATTTTCAATCCTCAATTGAATCATATATATTAATTATCCTCAATTATAAAATAAATACTAGATCTCGAACCATAAAAATGCTTGCTTGCACCCAATTGAACAATTAAAATTTCGAAGTAGTTATAAAAAAAAACAAAAAAAAACGTAAACGTAAAATTCAAAATATTATTAATTTAATTAAATATCCTAATATACAATTAAAATCTGTCGTATCCAGTTGAGTGGGTTTGAACTTCTTTAAGCTTACTTCCATCGACAAATGGGTTTTGATATCCACTAATTCCACTTGTTGGAATATTTCCACTTGTTGGAATATTGCTATTAATTGGAGTGTTTCCACTATATGGAACATTTCCACTAAGTGGTCCATTTCCACTGATTTGAGCAGTTCTATTAAATCCAACACTTCCACTAGGTGGAAATTTTCCACTAGATGAGGCAGTTTCACTAGATGGGACAGTTCCACTAGACAAAACATTTCCAGTATATGGAGCACTTGCACTGTTTCTTTTTGGTGTAGATTGGATCTTAGCATACTGAGCAGCTTGGTCTCTAGCTGTTTGAGCCTTGGCTCTCTCTGCGATTTCATTTTGGATCTTAGCTTGCTTTCTGGCTTGTTCTTTTGCTTCAACTTGGAGTCGACTGGTGTCGTAATCACTGTGTTTGCGATTTGGGGGAGGTGGTGCAAAACTTCTTTGACCTGCTCCTCTTCTGAAAATAAACTTCTCACTCATTGGCCCCAAGAATTGAGTGTAAATAAAATTTGCTCCTCTGTATGTGGTAGAACTTAAGTATAGCAAAAAAATCGTCTTGAAAAAATAATAAAATGGAACCAAATATAAAATTGTTCTCGAAAAATATTCAGCAACACTCAATGCTCCAAATACAACCCAATAAACCAATAAATCAGAATCATCGTGTTTTTCTGTTGTTCTTAATGCCTTCATTGATAAGTATGCTGGATATCCAAATCCTGCAAGATTCGACAATAATTCTCCAATTCCAAATGTATTGAATAAAACATTTACCACATAGAGTGCTCCAACACCAAGTACAGCATATGATCGAGGTACCTTGGTTTTCTTCTCAACAAAATCAAGTTGTTTGTTTGATGAAAATTGCTAACAAAAAAAAAAATAAAAAATGTTAGTAACAAAAAATCACTTTATAAAATTCCTCCAAAAAATTCGGTTTTTCATTATTTCTCACACACCTTATCAATTCCCGACAATTGAGTTTGAAGTTGTTCCTTAACCACGTCCATTTTTTATGTATATACTTTCAGACAATATTAATTTGATGAATTATTCTATAGTTTCAAAACAAGTTTTATCATTTTAGAGATTCAATGGGCTATTTAAATCATCTCAAGCTCTCCTAGTTGTGATATCAGCCATAGAATTTCAACAAACGGACATTGCTACTGTGTTTAATAAAGTCATTGCCAGCATAAATGTGAGTTGCTATTTGAAAACAGATTATGACAATTCTTCTTTTTTATGATTGCCATTAATTGTTCACACTAGTAAAGTTTAATTTTACTTTGCTTTTAAATATGTTATCTGAACATCTACAGGTGGGATGTCCTGAGAAAAGAAAAACTTTAGTTTAGATTAAAGAACCCAAAGTAAGATAATTAAAAATAATTAAAATAATTCAGTGTAACAGAGGAAAATAAAAAAAAAACGAAAATAAACTAATTAACTAACAATAAGATATCTAACAGATTATAAAGTTTCGCCTTTATTGTAATCAAACATTCCATTAACAGTTCTTCCACCAATTTGATACGAAAACTTGATTCTCAACTTCAATTTTGATCCAACTTTACCATTCACTTTTAAATCTTGTTTTAAGAATTCATTAACATCAATCGTCAACGTGTTGATTTGGCCCATTACCAATTTCTGAGATTTTGCAACTGCAAACAATAAATTGATATTACTTATTTCACTAGAACTGGACGGTTTATTAATAAAGTAGACTTCTAAATTCGCTTGTCCACCACCAATATTTTTGGAAAGCAATTTCATTATAATATCATCATTAGAGTAAATCTCCTTAATTGATTTATTGGACAAAATTGCTAGTGCTGAATTAGTGCCAGTTTTTGTGTTGGCGGGCGTTTGTGGGTCAATACCAAACGATTGAGTTTTAATATCCAGTGAGTTTAGATTAAAAGCATTTAAATTATTCGGTTTAGATATCGGTGATGAATTTCCAAATAAATCTAAAATGTTGTTATTTGATGATGGAACTTTTTCCTGTGTGTCACTAACTGGAGTAGAACCGAAGATATCTGATAATAAATCAACATTACTAGCAATGGGTTGAGTTTGTGTTTCAGTGGTAGTACCATCATCCATCAAATCTAATAATAAATTATCAGTTGTTGTAGCCGAACCAGCAGATAACGCGTCTTTTTTATTTTTACCTTGACCATTTTTGCCAATTGAAAAATCAATATCGCTTGTATTAGACAATGAAACCAGACCAATGTCATTTATATTGGGAGCAGGAATTCTTTCTAGTATGCCATCTTTAATAGACAAATCTTGAATATTGATAAGTTCTTTAAATTCGATAGATTTTATTTGCAAATTTATATTAATGTTATGATCAAATAAGTCTGTTAATTCATTCAATGAGCTGACATCAATTGTTTTAGATAATTTTAATAAACATGTAAGGAGGTAAGATTTTATTAGAGAATTATCAACATCGGAAATAATTCGATTAAGATAATCTAAAATAACGGATTGATCTATTATAGTAGAACTGTTTTTATTTCTCAAGTATTTATTTTTCACAGTAAAACTTGAGTTGAGAATTAGTTCAGAAAACTCACCAAGACACCAAATATTGATTAGGTTTAAACCATTATTATAAATATTTTCATAACTCAAGTTAAAAATTTGGTTGAGAGCATCTTTAATTAGTAATTGATTGTTTTCAGAGCTTGAGTCAAAATCGATTGAGTTGCTGGTTCCAATATTAACTGATTTATTATTAGCAATATTTGAGATAACACTCAAGATAAAGGATAGAATGTCATTTGTTATATAGTTACCATTTAGATTGAGAATTATAATCAAATATTTAAAGAAGAATTTCAAATTTGGAGAATAATTTCTTAAAATTATCATTAGTTTATTTGTAATGAAGAATTTTAAATCTAAATTATTTAAAGAAGAAGAAGTAGAAGTTTGGTTTGATGGAGAAGCAACGTTAGAGCTATTGCTATCCAAACTATTTAAAAAGGAGCTGTTATTTATATTAAAGGAGTTTATGTTATTTGAAGATAAATTATAGGTGAAACTATTAAATTCATTCATATTTTTAGAAACGGAAGTATTATTACCGTTTTCATCAATTATTAAGGATTCCAAAAATTTGATTAGTTCTTTAATTAATAGTCTAATGTTATTTTCATTTAAGATTTCAAAGATCAATTCCAAGGCTCTTCTTTTGATTGAGATATCATTGTCCATAAGACAATTAACGATAATGGCTTGATGTCTTTGGACAGTTTTTGGTTCTAATTTGACAACGGTTAATAGAGTATTTAAAGAGATATATTTGATGTTGTTATCCTTTAAGGTTAAGAATTTACCTAATAAATTAATGCCCAAGATTTTCAAAGAGTTACTTGTTCTGGTGTTTTTATTTTTGTTTTTATTGTTTTTGTTTTTGTTATTGTTACTTTCCAGAGAAAGTGATGAGTTTGTGGAGGTGGAAGAATTTAATTTGAATATACATTTAACAACTTCATATAGAATTAAATTTGCAGAATTTTTACCAAATTCTATATTGGAACCGATTTGAGTTAACAAGTCATTAAAGGAGTCGTTATTTCTTGTAGTGAAAACGTCAGGATTAGGTATCTTTAATAAAGATATAATGGAGGTCGGAGTTGTGATTAATAGAGTGATAGTCTTTAATAAGCTCACTTGTAAAAAGGGATCCGATATACCAAGAACATCATATTCTGGGTTATAACCGAACGAAGATAAGTTTTTTAAAATAACGATTAGTTTTGGTAAATAGTTTTGATATAAATCTAGTTTTATATCATTATCACCGAAAAAGTAAAAAGTTTTAATTAACTGGCAAGAGGTTAATAAAATAGAATGGTTTCTTTCATTAATGTTAGTTATTGTGGGTAATTTTTCATAAAAAATTTCAATTAGATCAGGATTCTTTTCAATTAATTTTGAAGTAACTAAGATGGCCTTTTTTTTCAAATAGTAGTTATTGATATTTAAGATATTTAAAACGTCTTGATAGATATCGTTGGATAGATCGTATGAGGCTATATTGCCAACAGTGGATAAGGCTAAAGATACTATGAATTGGTTTGGATGATGCAAATCCATATTGAGTGAGTTTGTCAATAAAGTTAAAATTTCTTGATTTTCATCTAGTAATAACATTGTAGCTAGGTAACCCAATCTCTTATCAATAAAATTAGGAGAAGCTAGTAATTTGATACATTCTATCTGACCAAAATGGGTCTTTTCCCCAAGGATATAGAGATACAATAGCTTTGCAATATTCTCTCTTCTTTTGTTGTTGGATAGATTGACATTCTTAAAAGAGGTTCTGATGGCAGCAGACTCCTTTCTGATTGTAGCTCGTTCGTCAGCAATTGTCTTAGCATATCTGACATTCTTGATAAAGACCTTCAAGGAACCCATTTTGAACAACAACACCAACAGCCCAACAACAGCCCCACACCAGTGTTGATTATTAGAGCAGAGATAGAGATAGATAGAGATAGGTGGAAATGGAGATGGAGATGGAGATATATTAACAACTCACACATCTGGGCGCGGGCGCGGCGGCATCTGGGCGCGGACAGCCGACGGCCGGGGCCGAGAAGGTGACTTTTCGTGATTTAACACAGTTGGCAAGCAAAGAGGTGAGCAGAGAGGTGGTTTGGCCAGAGAAGAAAATGGGCAGGCTGCTGTTGGCTGTTTCCAGGGGCAAGAAGAGCAGAAAGAGCTGGAAATGAGTGCAGATTTGTTTTCGTTGAAGGGGAAGATAGCCCTCATTACAGGAGCTACCAATGGCATCGGTAAGGGCATGGCCATCGGTTTGGCTGAGGCCAACATCGACCAGATCATCGTCGTCCACAGGCCCAAAACTGATCCAAAGGCAACCGTCGAGCTTCTTGTAAAGAGCTCTCCCAGACCTGACGACATTGTTGTTTCCACAATCGAATGCGACTTGTCCATCGACACCTTAAAGATCGAGGAGATCGAGGAGAAAATCGTCCAAAAAGCTATCAACTTGTCCAGAAGCAACAAAATCGACATCTTGATTAATAATGCTGGTATCTCGCACAGAAGTGGGTTTTTGGATTATCCTGACCATAAGTTTGACAATGTGTTTTTTGTCAACTTCAGAGTCCCAGCAAAGTTGACCCAACTAGTCGGCAAACATATGATTGATAACAAAGTCAGGGGCAAGATCATCTTCACTGCTTCATTGACCACTTATCTTGGAAGCTACGAGAACAGTGTCTATAGTTCCACCAAAAGTGCGCTCAAGGGGTTTATTCTGTCTATTTCAAATGAATGGGCTAGTTCAGGTATCAATGTTAATGGAATTGCTCCTGGATGGATCAAAACCAACATGACTGATGTCTTGTACAATAATTCTGTCGAGAATAAGAAGAGATTAGACAGGATTCCTGCTGGAAGATGGGGCGATCCAATTGACGACTTCAAGGGACCCATCGTTTTCTTGTCCTCGGATGCAAGTAACTATGTCTCTGGCGAAATTATTGTTGTTGATGGAGGATATCTAGGGTTCTAAGCGTTCACTTCTATATACTTTTATCTATGCTCCCAATAAGCAAACTTCTAGCGCTGGCTAATCCATGACTAATCAGAACCACTCCGCTGGCTCAAACAAAACACCGATTCTTTCACATGACCTCTGGAAATGATCATTTCTGCATCAAAAACAGAACGAGCTTCTTTCTTTTCTTCTTATTTATACACAACTCAGTTCTTTCTCCCAATCTGATTTTACTTTATTCAATTATTTCAAATGGCTCGTACAAAACAAACCGCAAGAAAGTCCACTGGTGGTAAAGCACCAAGAAAACAATTAGCCTCAAAGGCTGCAAGAAAATCTGCCCCAGCTACTGGTGGTGTCAAAAAACCCCACAGATATAAGCCAGGTACCGTCGCTTTAAGAGAAATTAGACGATTCCAAAAATCTACCGAACTATTAATCAGAAAATTACCATTTCAAAGATTAGTCAGAGAAATTGCCCAAGATTTCAAGACCGATTTAAGATTCCAAAGTTCTGCCATTGGTGCTTTACAAGAAGCTGTTGAAGCCTACTTGGTTTCTTTGTTTGAAGACACTAATTTATGTGCTATTCACGCTAAGAGAGTTACAATTCAAAAGAAAGATATCCAATTGGCAAGAAGATTAAGAGGTGATCGTGCTTAAACTAGTTCTAGTTTTCAATTATTCACAATTTATCCTATTATTTTTATTACTATCACTCTTATTATTACTCTTATTACTCTTATTACTCTTATTACTCTTATTACTCTTATTACTCTTATTACTCTTATTTTGACTGATTGAAAATTGTAATGGTTTATTTGTTTAATTGTCAATTCTTTTATGGTTTATTGTTTTGTTTTGTGTTTAGAGGTTCTCTTTTTTTTCTTTTTTTTGAAATTGACAGTTTCATTACAATTTTAACTATTCCATTTGTTGACAATTTGTTTTTTTCAAATTAAATTTGATATTTTTATACCCTGTGTTTTTTTGTTTTTTGTTTTTTGTTTTTTATTATTCTGATCTTATATTAAATTTGACAAATATAATAAATATACCCTTATTTTACGATAAACAAGCCATTTAAAATTATGTAGTTTTATTAGTTATTAGTTATTAGTTATTAGTTATTGGTCATTGGTTATTGGTTATTGAATTGCATTTTTTTTGTTTTGTCTTGTTTTTCTTTTTATTTACTACTGTTTTGCATTTCAATTTAAATGATTTCAAATTAAATAAAAAAAGAAGAAAAATAAAAAAAAAATAAGGGATAAAAACCAAATTTGAAGTAAGAAATATTTATTTATAATTTCAACATAAAATAGTATAAAAATATGTACAAAGATAATCTTAATCATAATATCTTTATGATTATAATTCAACTTATAAAAATAAATATAAATATAAATATAAATATAAATATAAATCAAATAAATAAATCAATCAACAAATCAACCAATCATTTTTTAACAATTCTTGAATCGGAAACAGTATTCAATAATAAAGCTTCATTATCTAAAATGATTTTGTTTGGAGAATGAGCTAATATTGAAGCGATTTCTCTTGCGGTATCCAATCTCTTTAACTCAACATAATCTTTTGATTTTTTAATGGCTTCACCAATCAACTCGGCAGATTTTGCTTCACCCTGAGCTTTAACAACCATACCTTGTTTTTCCTGTCTTGCTTTATCAACAATAAATGCAGCCTTTTGAGCATCTTGTTGAGCGATTTGCTTAGCTTCAACAGCATTAGTAAATTCAGGTGAGAATGTCATTGAGGTTAATGAAACATCATCTAATAATATATTGAATCTGGAAGCTCTTTTAACTAAATTGTCTCTAACTAATTTCGAGACTCTTTCTCTTTGAGTAATTAATTGAGAAGCATTAAATTGAGCAACAACAGATTTAAGAACCTCATTAATAATTGATGGTAAGACTCTTTCATCATAATCGGTACCCAAAGTTCTGTAAATAGTTGGTAACGCTGAAACACTTGGCTTCGATAAAACTCTGCAAGTGATATTAACCATTTGCAAATCTTTTGTTCCAGTTAATGAAGAAATAAGTCTTGGTTTGGCTCTAACATTGTAAATAATAGGGTTTTGGAACCATGGAATAGCAATATGAGTTCCTTCATTATAGATCTCAGGTTGAACACCATTGATTCTTGAATAAATAATAGCTCTGTGACCACCATCGACATTGAATAAAGAAGAATTTAAAAGCAAGACTGAACCACCGAGAAGAACTAAACCACCAGCACCAGCAAAAAAACCAAGTGGACTCTTTGGCGATTTCTTTTGTGCATTACGCATGGCATATTTGAATTTGCTAGCTATATCATTGAAGTCGTTCATCTTGAAAAATATTAACAGAAGATTTATGCTAATCCTTTTACTTTCTTTGTGAGTGTTTTTATAAAGTCGTTTTGAAGTTTGCCATTGAACTCAATTTGCGCATAGACCCCTGTTACAAACCTCTTTTTGCTGTAACCCCAGTTTGTTGCAAACCCCATTTGCAAACCTCAGATTTCCACAAACCTTTCTTAACCACAATTGTGGTCAGATTCCCTCTTTTGAAAAACCAACAATTTTTTATTTCTCCCGAAAAACAGCCCAGGGCCTAATCCGGGACAAGACTTCTAAAGGTTTTTTCGCGCCGAAAATCTGACAGTAATTACTAAAAACAGGTTATTTTGAGATAAGAGCGGATGAGGGCCCAACAATTTTGAGAGCTCTTTCCAACCGAACCTCACCTTTAAACAGTGGCCTTATTTATAGGATTTGCCCGAACTATGCCCAATCAATTTGCAATAAACAGTGGTGTTACTCTCAGCACTTTGTTGTGTTTAGAAGCCATCCCCATAACAAAGCGTAATTGAGGTCAAAAAGCGAAGTGGATACATCCTGTTTGAAAATATCCTGATTTCAAAAAAGGGTTGCATGTTTGAACGGACCAATCAGCGTTTGCTGTTAGGTGAAAATGCGGGAGCACATGATCATGTTGGATTGTTTTGTATACAGATTTGGTCGGAAGTCGTCGGTGTTTGATTTTTTTTACTGTTTTGGTTTCTTTTTCGCCAAATTTTTTTTTTACAAAGGATTTCAAATTGATTTTTTCTTCAAATCTGCGAAAAAATATTTTTGAATTATCGAATTAAAATCTTCATTAAAGACAACACCATGAGGGCTATAAATTCCTTTTGAATTCCTGACTTTTTTGTTCTAATCTTTTTATTAAACAAAATTTCTAAAGAAAAAATTTATTGTTTTATTTAATAATTGTTTTTATCCCATTAACTATTTTTTCACATCGAAAAAGGATTTAATTATCTTATTTTTCGTCACTTTTTATTTGAATACCAATATTCCTTTAATTTCCTTAGATTATAGAGATAACTGGAAAAAAAGTCGAAAAAAAAAAATTAGATTTCTATTATAATAAAGAATTAAATTAAAATAAATTAACTCATAAAAAGAAAAAGAAAAAGAAAAAGAAAAAGAAAAAAAATGTCTGCTGTTACTGTTACTGGTTCTACTGATACCACCTCTACTACTCGCAGAGACTCGACAACTACTTCACAAACAAAGAGATCTGGTAATGTTGCCACATTACGTAACGATCAAAAACCTCTAACTGCTATTGATACCTTTGGTAACATCTTTACCGTTCCTGACTATTCAATTAAAGACATTTTAAGTGCTATACCAAAACACTGTTATGAAAGAAGATGGTATGAAGGTTTATATTACGTTTTCAGAGACATTGCTTGTATGTTAGCTATAGGATATGTTGCAAACACTTATATTCCATTAGTTCCAAATACTGCTTTAAGAGGATTATTGTGGTTTGGTTATGCTACTGTTCAAGGTTTATTTGGAACTGGGTTATGGGTTTTGAGTCACGAATGTGGCCACAGAGCCTTTTCTGATTATGAATGGTTAGATTCATTTGTCGGATGGGTGTTGCATAGTTATTTATTAGTTCCATTTTTTAGTTGGAAATTTTCGCATGGTAAACACCATAAAGCCACTGGGCATTTAACAAGAGATATGGTTTTTGTTCCAAGAACTAAGGAACAATTTCTTGCCAAAAGAGGTGTTTCTAGCTTGAAGGAATTATCAGAAGATGCACCAATTGTATCATTATATTCTCTTCTTCTCCAACAGTTAGGTGGATGGATTATGTATTTATTCACAGATGTAACTGGACAAGAATATCCCGATGTTCCACAATATAAGGTTAACCATTTTAATCCAAGTGCACCAATTTTCGACAAAAAGGATTATTGGTATGTTTTATTATCTGATATTGGTATTTTGATTCAATTTGGTGTATTATATGTTTGGTATCAACATTTTGGAGGATGGAATGTTTTTATTAACTGGTTTTTACCATACATTTGGGTTAACCACTGGTTAGTTTTCATTACATTTTTGCAACATTCAGACCCAACTATGCCACATTACGAGGCTGATCAATGGAATTTTGCCAGAGGAGCAGCAGCCACTATTGATAGAGAATTTGGATTTGTTGGCCAACATATTTTCCATGATATTATTGAAACACATGTTTTGCATCATTATTGTTCAAGAATTCCATTTTACAACGCCAGAGAAGCAAGTGAAGCCATTAAGAAAGTTATGGGAAAACACTATAAGCACTCAGATGAGAACATGTGGGTAAGTTTATGGAAATCAGCCAGATGCTGTCAATTTGTTGATGGTGATAATGGTGTTAAGATGTTTAGAAACATCAATGGATTTGGGGTCAAGCCAATTGATGTTGATGGTAAGCCAGTCAATTAAAGCAAGTGCTATTGTTGTTATTGCTAGTATATTATGGGGTTTAAGAACCAGAAACAGGACAAGAACCAGAACAAGAACAAGAAAGAATAGTTAATTAGTGCAAGATCGGGTTATGTGAAATTACATGATGAAGATTTGAGATCAATGGGGTTTTGTTTTTCCGTTTTTGTTTTATTTTTTTTTTTTTAGTCGTTATTCTTATATATAATTATATATTCAATTCGGTAATACTTTCTTGTTTTTGCTAGTTTTATTAAATATATTCTCTAATAATCTGAATTAATTGTTTAATTGTTTAATTGTTTAATTGTTTAATTGTTTATTTGTTTATTTGTTTATTTAATTTATTAATTTATCAATCAATTAATTATCTATACTCTTTTCTATCTAAGACTTGTTTAACGGGTTCAGTTTCATGGACATATAAATCATTTTCTTTGATATATCTGATGACACTATTCGGTAGCAAATATCTAACGGACATATTCCTTCTTAGAAACAAACGGACTTTTGTAGAGCTGATATCGTTATAAATCAACTGTTTTATAACCAATATATTTCTTCGATGCTCATACATTATATCGTGGGATAAGAGAAAGCTTCTAACATCACTGCCAGTTCTTTCCACTATTAAACAACCGTATTTGCCCAAGATATGGTGCAAGTCATCATCAGCCCAAACATCAGGTTCACCCATACTTTCTATTAAATCACCACCAGCTAGCAACATGATTTCTATTTTCCTCTTTGATTTTGAGGTTGTATTGAATATTCCACCTCTGTTTTGGTTTAATTCTTGGTTAAAGTGATCAAGAACTAGTGCGGTTCTTGTATATGTTGGCTGTAAAGTCTCCCAGCTGTCTACCATTAGCCAACCGCTAGTTCTTTCACAAGCCAATTCGCACATTCTCACTCTGTGGATGGAATTGGCCAAACCCTTTTTCTTGTAGAAATCAGAGACAGGAGAATAGTAACCACCGATCACTTCGTAGTTTGTGTCCTCTCTAATAGAGTCAAGAGCCATTTCAAACATTCTTAAATGGAGATAAGTTATTGGAGAAAAAGAGCCGCAAGCAACGATAACAAGAGGGACTTTAGAGTCGTCGACCATTTTATCTTGGAGTCTGTGAGTAGGAAATTGGTAGTCCTCTAAAACAGTAGCTTGTCTTTGAACCCCATGGGGAACCTCTTCTAAATCAGCAGTATTGAAAACACCACTTTCAATGCCATTGGAGTCAGCTTTATCCATTGCTGCCATTGTGTTTGAGGGCTATGAAAATGATCGAGTTTTTGAAAAAAATGCAAAAAATGCGGAAAAGTCGAGAATAGTGAAGAATAGTTGAATATAGTCAAAAATTAATTAATATTAATGAAAATAAAGCCAAATAGGTCCAGTAATATTATAGGAAAATACGATATTTGTGGAAAACAGTGTCTATCTTTTGTCGGAGGTGGATTGAGAGGTCGAGGAATGCAATTCTCATGAAAAAAAGGAAATTAAAAGCAGAGGAACATAGGAAGAGATGAGCGAAATAAGAGCCTGGGAGAGTAAGTCGAGAATATATATAGAAGGAAAAGAAGAAAAGAAAAAGTCAAAATCTGCTACTTGGTTGAGGCAGGAATAAGTCCGATTCGTTTAGATCAACTAATGACGATGAGCCAACAGCTAGAGGTGGAAGATGTTGGTTATGTAACTTCTGTAACTTCTCAACTTGGATGAGAGCGTTCTAGTGTTGGTTAAGCTCTTTTCGGCCAGGCAAGGCTTGGGTCTGCAAAAATACGTCTTGCGTGCTTGCGTTAGTCTGCTGCCAGAAGCAGAGGCCAGTTTGTGCTGTGCGGACAGGGCCGTTCGGAGGAGCACGCGGTGGCGTAGGGCCTGTTCTCCTGCGGCCGTGCTCCTTCGGGCAGTCCATTTCGCTTCTCCGGCGGACATTGCGCTTGTTGTGTGGAGCACTTTTGCGAGGAGCCCAGGCTGTTCTTTCTGCCAATTTGTCTGTATTGATCAGCTAATTGAGCAGCGATATTGCACCATGGACACCAACAGCTTTCTTCTCCACGATGCCGCCAGGGAAAACAAGGTCTTGATTGTGCGAGGGTTGTTGAAGGAGAGGCCCAAGCTCGCTCTTCAGAAGGACCTCGACGGCAGAACCGCCTTGCACTGGGCTGCCAGCGCTGGCAACATCGAGATATGTTCGTTGCTTCTCAATCCCTCGCTTCAGAGCCCAACAGCAAACAAGAAAATAGAAATAGATGTCGACGAGCTCATTGACGACTCTGAATGGACTCCATTACACATTGCCTGTTCTGTGGGCAACCTAGACATCGTCAAGTTGTTGGTCAACCACAATCCCAAGCCTGATGTGAACCAACAGACTAATGGTGGCCTAACCCCCATCCATCTAGCCACCTCCAAGAACTACTACTCAATCGTCGAATACTTACTCTCCAACAACGCCTCTGCTAGAATAAAAGACAAGAAAAACCAATTGCCTCTCCATAGAGCTGCCTCCATAGGTTCAAACACCCTCATTGAGTTGCTAGCAAAAAAGGGCAAAAGCAATCTCAACTTGAAGGATTCCTTTGGTTGCACTCCTCTACATCATGCTTTGGCTGAAGGCAATGGTGACTCAGCTGTCTTCTTGGTCAAATTAGGTGCTGATCCCTCAATTCAAGATTCTGACGGTTTGAAACCGATTCAAGTCTCTGTTGATGAAAAAGTGGCTAGATATTTCCAGGTTGAATGTGAAAAGACTTTGAATGTTATTATATAATCATTTACCTACAAATTATTTCACGAACTTAGCTTAGCTTTTTTGCTTTTTCGCTTTTTCATTTTATTATTTTATTATCTTATTATTTTATTATTTTTTCACTTTATATTTTATTGGTTTATTATTTTGTCAACTTGAATATGAAAATAAATGCTTAATGTGTCCATGAATGAAAAACAACCATAATTATAAAAACAAAAACGATAAATAAATAAATAAATAAACAAATAAAAACTGAAATATTCCTAACCAGTATAAACACAATAAAAAAAAGTAAAGCAAACCAAAATTATCCAGATTATCCAAATAAAAAACAAAATAAACAAATAAACAAATAAACAAAATAAAATAAAATAAAATAAAAAATTTAAATATAACCAACGCATCTGAGCATCTGAACACTAAACACTAAATGATTCTTCATGGAATTGAAACCCACAATCTCTTGCCCACACTTTGGTTTTCTCAACTAGTCCTGGTGGTCCAACTCCAATCACCCAGCAGTTTTCAAATTTATTTAATTTGACATTGTTTTCATCATTATTTATAGCTTCTCTACAGCATATTGTACCATTTGAATTAAATATTGGCCCGGTGCATGTTGTTTCAATACACCAATTGTATTCTTGTTCTCCTAACACTGGCCTGCCTTTATATATCTTCAATCTTTTCATTATGTCCATCATTTTCATTCCTACTCTTGTTAGATTCGTATTGGGATCAATATGTATTTTAATTGCTTCCACAATCTTGGATTTCTTTCGCTGTAATGGTTTTTTCACCTTTACATCTTTATGGTTCTTTCCATATCCCTCACTAATTATATTATCTTTCTTTTGGAAAGTATTGTTATTATTGTTATTATTATGATTATTATTTTTTTTCATGTTATCATCATTGTCACCAGCAATATTATCGTTCTGCTTAAAAGTAGATTCCAGCTGGCATGTTACGTTTACATTATCCTCATAATTGTATGTCTCGTCGATATTAATATTAACGTTATCAGCATTTGTGCCCTGTAGGTTATCATCATCAAAGTTGGACTCGGAATCTTGTTCATCAATAGAGATAATTCTCCTTAACATCGAAGAGGATGGTGATTCTGCAATGCTTGATGTTATCGAGTTCTCATGAATCTCTTTGTTTAGTCTAGGAGATTTCAAATTCCAATTTTTATTTGCAATATTAGTATTGTTATTAGCAGTGGTGGCGGTGGCGGTAGTATTGGGTTCAAAAAATGTGTAATCAAATTCTTGATAATCGTTATTCGTCTCTAAATCATTAATAGAACCATAATTATTGAAATCCACACCAGTTAATGATCCCGACAAATAGGAAATTTGTTCTTGATTTTCTAAATGATTGAAATCTTTATCAGGTTGATCGTCATCAAAATCGTCGATATTTAATTTTGAAAAATCGGTTTCTTGAAAATTTTTACCAGTTATATAAACCTCAATTGAATTTAAATCAATCAAATTGAAAAATCTGAAAATTCTTAAATCTTTAACATCTTTAATAACATAAATAATTTTGCACTCAATACCTTTAATACTTAAGACTCTTAATAATGGTAAAGCAAAAGAGATACCTGAGCCTCCAACAACCATCAAGACTCTTGAAGCCGAAGATTCGTAATTTTCACAAAAAGATATGATATTTTTGTATCTTTGATTTTTATTATTTTTATTATTTTGATTACTTCTACTTAATTTATTGCTAATTTTATCAATAAATTTATTATTGTTGTTATTATCAGTATATTTGAGAAAATGAAAGTCAGGATCATATGAGCCAGTAATATAATATTGATAGTTGTTATTTAATTCGAATTTGGAATTTCTTATAATTAAAATAATAGAATTGTCAGTTGGTAATGAAGCAATGGTATAAGGATGAGCCAAGGGAGTTATGAATCTGAAAAAGAGATTTTTAAAGGGATTTTTATAATACCTCATCATTCTTAGGTGAGAGCCAGGTAGATTTGATTGAAAGAAATTTGATAAATTTTGATCATCTTTATAAATTTTAACAATTTTTAAATTGCTTGATAGATTAAAAGATTGGATATTAACCTTGATAGAATGAATTAGTCGATGATAAATTTGATAAGTTAGTATGGCAATATTTAAAAAAGTTAATAAGTTGGCACTTGGTCTTGAATGCAAGTTGATTAGAACAACTATAATCCAGGTCCAGATATAGTGGTTAATGTAAAAAAATTTGAAATATTTTCTTCTTATAATTGGCAAAGAAGATAAAGTTATGGAAAGAAAACCCAAGAGAGCAAACCAACCATACAAGTTTTCTAGTTTATAAATTTTGTTAAATTTATTTAAATGGAAATATAAAGCACAATAAGTATGAGTATGAAAAATGGCTAATAGGACTATTATTCTACCTAACCATTTGTGGATTGGTAATAAAGCCAAGTATAAAGTTTCAGGCAAGGGAGAAGGTCTTATTGAGAGGAATAGTAAAGTTGGTAATAAAGAAGCAGAGACTCTACCAAATCTTTTAGTCAAGAAGGACATGTCATTGTAAGTTTGAGGGAAACATAACAATAATGAGAAAAGAGACCAAAAAAAAATAATGTTGAATAATTTGTATTTGAATAATTTCTTAAGAGATTTGAATTTAGGAGAATATTTAAATATTAAGTGATTCCATAGAGGATACAAGAATATTATTATAAATAAAGAACCAAATAATGAAGCAAGACCATAGTTTTTGGTGATTAGTTTTCTGAATTTTTTGTAAACAGGATCTGTTTTATAGATATAATCATAATGAGGAAGCAAAGAAAATGAGTCTGTGTGAAGTTCATCCATTTTTAATTTGATTTAACAGAATATCATATAGCAATAACCAAGAGGAAATAAATTAGTGGTGGTAAAAGATATAATAAATAGTATAGTGTGAATTAAAAAACGTATGGAGGTAAGTTTATATTTAGAAATATGATTATGGTAGATGGGTAGAAATGGATCTAAATATTCTGATGATTATCAAAGAAGGCACAGGCTAAAAAGAACAAAAAAAACACTAGAAGGACCAGCTAATCAAATAAATAGAAAACAGGATGAGAAATCATTTAAGAGCCATAAATACCAATAGAGTGAGGAAGATTAGTAAGATTAATAATTGAAGTGGATAATAAAATGGATAATGAAATTAATAGGTTGATGGAAGCGACCAGTATTGAAGAACAGTTTACCATAAGCTACGAGCAGGAATTCTATTAAACTAACCAGTGAATCATTGGTTGATACACGCGAGGAGTTTGAGATTACTAACAGGAGCTGTTTTAAATATTGGATGAAACTGTGATCAGTAGTAAGAATGGATCAAAAAGTAAGACATCCCAGGCCTAAAAGCCCAACGCAGCGATGGATTTGATAACAGTGATGAAATCCCATCTGGGTGTAAATTGCTGAAAAAAGGCAGATCAGAGATGAGAAATGACATTTCGCAGATCGGAACTTATTGAAGATATTGCGAGTTGCGCAGCGCAGTTATGTCCGATAACCTGCGTGTGCAGGTATCGCCGAGGGTGCAGAGCCAGCAGTGCGGGTGCAATGTCGCTTCTAGAGCCCTACTATCACTAGAGCCCTACATAACACCACCTGACTGGCGTGCTTTGACTGCGCTCGTAACCACACGCACTGGTCAGCGCCCTCCCTCCGACTCCCGCAGAGGTTTATTTTTCGCTCTTCTTCGCTTTCTCTCGCCCAGCGCACGTGCATCACCTGCTGGAAAAATTTGGCGAGCTTAATATACTGAAATATTACACTGAAGAAATTCGTTATAACTAACAGGTAAAGTTCAGAAGAAGGGTTGACCATCATATTATAAGCCAGATATAATATAATACAAGAATATTCAAAATGTCCTTACCAGCCAGCTTTGATTTAACCCCAGAAGACGCTAAATTGTTTTTAGCTGCCAACACTCACTTGGGTACCAAAAATGTTCAAGTAAGTGAAATTTTAATACAAGACATCCAGAGAGCATCTATTCAAAGAGTCTTTTTGTGGATTGAAAGCGACAGATAATGTGCGAAAACCAGATCCAAAATATGCATTCAAAAAGTGTCAATGATATGAAGAATATACTGGAAGAAAAACTAGATGGAAAAGAGCATCACTTTTTTGTTAGATAAACATCAGATCAACAATTCAACTCCTGGAAATAATCGGTTTGTTAATTGTAATATTTATTGAAATTAAAGGTGTCTTATCAACATTTTCTATGATTCGATATCGATTTGTCTAGTATATTATTTACAATTGTCAATTAAAAAAATAGTTAAAAGAAAAACAATTTATTATAAATAATCAAAATACTTGACGAAAACATCAATTTTCTTGACAGTCTCAACTATAACTTATTGATTCTTTGAAAACTTAAAAACCGTAGAATTTACTCAATTAAAAATTCATATGATTCAGAATTACAAAAAAAAAAAAATAATTTATTTCAATTGAATTAAAATTTATAATTTCTATAATATTTTATAAGATTATTTTTACTAGAAATAAAGATACACAAATTTACTTGAAATCAATTTATCAATTTCTTTTGATTTATTCAATAAACAGGAAGAAACGCGGAAAAAAAATCCCCATTATAATCTAATACCTATGTTCTCATCATTATCATTTTCTATTCTTCATCTTCATGAAATGATCTCTTTAAAACTATTCTTTGCCTTAGTATACTAACCGATTTCTCTTTCAAATTAGGTCCACAATGAACCATATGTTTACAAAACCCGTGCTGATGGTGTCAACATCATTAACATTGGTAAAACTTGGGAAAAAATTGTCCTAGCTGCAAGAATCATTGCTGCTATTCCAAACTCTGCTGATGTTGTTGCTGTTTCCTCAAGAACCTATGGTCAAAGAGCTGTATTGAAATTCGCTGCTCACACTGGTGCCACTGCTATTGCTGGTCGTTTCACTCCAGGTAACTTTACCAACTATATTACTCGTTCTTTCAAAGAACCAAGATTAGTTATAGTTACTGATCCAAGAACTGATTCTCAAGCTATTAAGGAATCCTCTTATGTTAACATTCCGGTTATCGCTTTAACTGACATGGACTCTCCATCTGAATACGTCGATGTTGCTATTCCATGTAACAATAAAGGTCAACACTCAATTGGTTTGATCTGGTATTTATTATCAAGAGAAGTTTTGCGTTTAAGAGGTACTTTACCTGACAGAGAACAACCATGGTCTGTTATGCCTGATCTTTATTTCTACAGAGACCCTGAAGAAGTCGAACCAACTGTTGAAGAAGAAGCTGCTGTTGAGGAAGAAGTTGAAACCGCTACTACTGAACCAGCTGTTGATGCTGAAACTGATTGGGCTACTTCAGCTGAAGCTGACTGGAATCAAACTTCTGCCACTGCTGACTGGGCTGAAACTACTGAAGAAACTACTAAATGGTAAATATAATAATAATTTTTTAAATAAAATTTTCCCCTAATAAATAAAATCTCTAAAAACATCAGAAAATTATTATAAATCAAGAAACAAAAACAAAATTTGCAATTTGAAATTTAAATTTTGAAAAATGAAAAATAAAGCAAAAGCAAAAAAAAAAATTAAACAAAGAAAAACATAATTTAAATTCATTTACATCGATTTAAATTTTATCATCAATTGGTTTTTTTCATTCTATATAATACAGGTTAAATTTTCCTATTTTAATCTTTTATTTTTTTATTGGTGGTGTTTGTAAAATAATAAAAAAGTAATAAACGGTAGATTAGTTTACAAATAATGTTTTGTAAGTTTTAAAAATGAAAAGCCCATTGTTTTATTAAGATTATTGATTTACTATTGTATAAAAAAAGTTGTTTTTTTATAAGATTAAGGTTCATGTATTAGTTTCTTATCTGTTGATTTATTATGATTTACTATGATTTATTATCTAATCATATCACCACCTTTATCGATTCCTTCACATAATTCAATTAAATCACTACCAAAGACACCACATTCTTGAGCTTCGGGAACGATTCCTGGATTACCACTCCATAATTCATAAAATCTAACAGTTTCATCATTTGCTGCAACACAAATTGAGCTATTATCTGGTGAAGGTACAGCAGATAAAATTCTTAAATTTGGAGTAGCCTGGATTTGAACTAAAGATTGCATTTTGGGATAATTATAAACAGCTACTAAGACTGGTTTTTCAGAATCACCAAAACCGAAAGTTGCAACAATTTGTTTCTTAGTTTTCGACCAGATTAAAGAAGTAATTTGTCCTTTGGTATTAATTACATCTAATAAGGTTCCTGAATTTGTATGCCAAAATCTAAAATAAGTTAAACTTGTTAATATTCTGGTTATCTGAGTTATATGGTATTGAATAATGATAATATTAATAATAAATATGAATTCATACCTGATTCTTCTATCTTTACTTCCACCACCAGTTGCTAATAAAGAATTAGACCAAGGACAAAATGAAATGGCTTTAACAGCAGCTTGATGAGGTAAAGAAAACTTCAATTTTGGATTCTCTAAATCAGAAACATCCCAAATTGTGCAACAATTATCATTTCCTCCAATAGCCACTTGTTTAAGATCATTACTGATTGCAATTCCTGAAGTAAATGTTAGATAAGGAATACGTTATATCATAAAAAAGAAGAAAATGAAAAGGGTTAGTAAATACCACAAACTTGTTGCTGATGACATTTGAAAGATTTTAAAAGTTTCAAATCATATAAAGAATGGCTGTTATTTGATTCGACAACTTCAAAAAGCAATACATCACCAACTTCATCACCAACAAAGAATTTTTTTGTACCAAATAACCAAGAGATACAACAAATACCTTTATCAACATTCAAATAATTTGATTGAACAACCTCCTGATTTTGATCATATAAAAGGATTCTACCATTTTTCAAGCCAACAGCTAAGAAGATGCTATCAGAAAAGGATAAAGCAGTGATTACTTGTTCATAGTCAATTGTTTGTAAAGGAATTGCGCCAGATTCTTCATTCCATAGATACACGTTATTTCCTAAGCCGACACCAACTTTACCAGTTTTGCTAGACCAAGCTACTAAATTTGTGTAGAAATCATTTTTCAAATTTGGGGCATCAAGGACTCTATAAGGGATATGAGATTTAATTCTTTTTTTTTTAATTAAATTTGAATTTGGATTTAAGTTTGAGTTTGGACTTGGGCTTGAATTTGGATTATTGGAATATCTAATTTTGGGTAAAATAAGGGAGTTTTGATAAGTAGGATTTGGTGTATATGATTTTTTAAATTTTTTTGATTTTGAATTAGTTTGATTTTGATTTTGATTTTTGAAATTATTTTTATTTTTAATTTTAATTTTGGATAGATTAAAACTCAATACTCTACTTTGGGGTGGGAATCCTAGCGCCTCAGCAATAATAACATTTTTAGTTAATTTCAGGGAATTTAGTTTATGATTTAATTTATCCGTTGTTGAATTTGAATTATTATTTGAAGAATTATGATGAATGAGTGAACTAGCAGTTTGGGAAGCTGCTCTAGAGGAAATTATATCGCTGATATCATTACTTGGATTATTATTGTTACCGTTGCTATTATTATTGTTGTTACTGTTGCCGTCACTATCGTTATCATTGTTGTAATTATCTAAAAAAAAGTCTGGTCTGACAAAAAAGCTACTGTCAGGTAAAGTTGAAAGAAATAATTTTTGGTTGAAATTTTTATTGTTATTATTCAAGTTGTCTGGTAGAGCACGATAGACTTGATGAGATGAAATGCTTGGAATAAATCTGTCAGTCTGTTCATGGTTAGCTAAGAATAATAAATTTGACATCTTTTGAAACAGCTTAAAGGGTATTCATAATAAATCGATATCTTCTAATAATGAACCGGCCTTTTTTAATTCGTGTGTTTTGTTTCAATTCAAATTCACTCTGGATTTGAACTAAGAATATATTTTTTATTTGTTACTTTGAGATATTTTGTAATCAGTATATATTTTTTATGTTTTGATTAATCAAGCAAAATTCAATTGATAGCAAATAGGAGGAAATAACAGCGAGTGAGAATCTGGCAAAGTGGAAGAGAGGACTCTGACTTGTAATAAACAATCAGAAAAGAATAGAAAGAAAAAGAAGAGATATATATCATCTCCATCAAACACCATTCAGAAGACTCAAAGAACCTGCGATGGTGAAGCAGCTTCTCCAAAAGAAAACACAGAAAGAACAGAGTTCGATGGCGCAGAGATCACGCATGTATATGCACAATCCACGCACATCTCAGACCATACAGCCGTGGTGCATGAAATCCAGTCGTGTGGTTTGTGCTTTTGAGCCAGCCCAAAAGGTCAATCCTGTTGTTGCGGGTTTTTTGCGGCACAGACCTTTCTGAGACAGAGCGCAAGAAAACGCACCCACGGCGGCGTGACATGAGAGTGGTTCAGCGCGAACGAGCAATCTTTAGATCTGGGGAAGAACCAATAGATCAAAACACCAATAGTCCAATAGTCCAATAGCCTAATAGCCCAATAGCCCAATGGTCAAGGCTCTGGTGTGAAACTGTTGGCTGCTTTCTGGTGCCAATTGACCACCACAGAGTGGAGCTCTGCCAGAGTTACACATAGTGGTGTCCACATCGCTATCTCAATATCAATCCTGCTGCGTTATATTAACGTTGCCTTTGTTGAGAGCTATCAAACACATTTAGAGCACATTCAATGTAAATTTGGAACAAAAATTCGTGCCAGCATCACCTTTTTTTGCTGCTCTTTTGACTGCTGTAATTGCCGAGATGGCTCGTGGTTTTACAACACTATTCACTGCTATCGCTCTGTGTCAAAAACAGAACGTTTTACTCCTTCTTATTCACGGCCTCTCGCCAATGGGCCATTCCCTCAAACTGATATTAGCTACTTTTCTGGCGAGTTGAATGATGCGTCGTTCCAAATACGAGCTAGTTCATCATCTTACAACCAACATGGGCTTGGAATTCTTGTAGTTCTTGAAATTCTTGAAATTCTTAAAATTCTTGTAATTCTTGTAACTCTTAAGTTTTTTTAGACTCTGACTTATCTACTAGTTCTTGTCTTTTTAACTCTCTTCGCCTGATTCTTGGGCCACAGTTAGCCAGTTCAGTTTGAGCCTTACATATCTATAATCAGCATTTATTAATTTGAGCAACAAAACAAGAATACAAAGTACAAATAAAAATTTCAAAAATGTCAATTCAAAAAAAGAACATCGTGAGAAAACAATGTTTAAAAAGATACAAAAAGATACAAAAAGATACAAAAAGATACAAAAAAATATCAAGAAAACAAAAACAACATCAAAAGCGTTAAAAAAATAAAAAAATTAAAGCAATAAAACATAAATTTATAATTAATGAGCAGATATTTGAGTAAAATGCAAAGATAAATGTTACTGTTTTTTTTCTCATAATAGTTTAATAAAATTTTCCAAAAAATTTCTTTTTACGACTTTGATGAATTTCCAGTGTAAATTCCTTTTTCACATTAACATTTGTTTTTATAGTTGAATTTGTTGGTATTCTTGTTAATTCGTTAATTTCCAATGGTGTAGGCGATAATATCTTTATCGTACTTCTTGATTTTTGTATTGATGGTTTGATTTCTGCCGAATTATTGTTATTGGAATGATTACGGAACTTATCTATTCTATTATTACTAATATTTTGACTATTATTATTATTATTATTACTATTATTATTATTATTATTATTATTATTATTATTATTATTGTAATTATTGTAATTATTGTTATTGTTATTATGGTTATGATTATAATTATGACTATGGTTATTTGAATAGCTTAAATTATATTGACTTGATAAGCTTTCTCGAACATTACGGTTTTTACTCCCATAGGTATCAAATGTTGATGGTTTGCCTAAAATTATTGATTCCCTAGCATAATTGTTGAGATTGGCACTACTATTATTATTGTTAATATCCATGCCAATGTTATTCATCATATTACTATTAACTGAGCTATCAATTGATGTAGATATGCTGGGTGTTGATCCATTGGTGAATAATGAATTGTCTAAACTTATTATGCTACCACCTTCGGCTCTTATTGAGGGTTCATTGCTTATTGACGAATACAATGATAATAAATCCTGTTCGGTAAACACTTTGATATTTAAAGCCTCTATCATTGTATTTATTAAAAAGCAATATAACTTGCTCCAGGCATTTTGTAATTCTTCTGTAAATGTTGGTCCAAATTTTAATGATAAAACATGCAACATCTCTGTTCCAATTACTTCAAATGTTTGAAAATCAGAATTAAATAAACTGCTATGACTTCTACCAAGAGACTCTAAAAACCCTGATAGTTGACTTAAATCCTCCAAAGTTCCAATTGCAAGCTTGAAAATACTTGTAAATGAATTCGCTTGATGAGCAATCGATGGCAAACTTGCTTTAAATTCCGGACTTGGGTTCATGTCATACACAAAATCATAAACTTCTCTCCAAAATCTCTTTGATGCAAACAATTCTGATAAGGGCTCACCAAATTCAAGTCCCATTTGTTTCAAGATTTCAGTTCTCTCTCGAATTGAGGTTAAATCTAAATCTTCATTAGAAATGTATTTGTCAATATCTTTTAGCAAATTATTATTCCAAGAGTATCTTAATAGTTTAATCTCTTCAGATGAAAAGTGCGGTACCTCAACCGTTTTTTCTTTTATCTCATCATCAACGTGAAATCTTCTAGGTGGTTGTAATGTATAGTTATTATTATTGAAATTGTTGAGATTATTGTTTAGATTATTGAAATTGTTATTAAAATTGATATTATTGATATTATTGATATTATTGATACTATTGATATTGTTGTTAATGGAATTAATGTTATTATTACCTCCATTGATATTGTTAATTAAAGGGCTTGGATCGGATATACTTATTGATGGAGTCCTTCTGATATAATTGTTTGCTTTAGGAGAATTAGAAATACTATTTATGCCATTAAGTTTGCTTATATTATTGTTATTGCTATTATTGTTATTATTATTGTTGTTGTTATCAAATGAAAAAGTATTGAGAACAGAACTTAATTCGTTTATTGGAGTGCTTCTGTGAGGAGAGGCTAATCTGTTTTTAGGATCAAGAGAACTTAAATAATTCTTTGTTTTATCTGATGTATTATCTGAATTTTTAGAATTTGAACTTGAATTCTTTGATGAACCTTCTCTTGATTTATTAGTTGATGATCCCTTCGAGCCAGAGTGTTTTGAATCAGAAGAATAGCTGGTTTTATAGGCCCTAGAACTTTGGAACAGAGGAGTACCTGCACTACCATCTTTTGCTTTCTTGTAAGTGATGTAAGATGCTTCATTGTTATAGGATAAGAAATTTCCAAAGCTCATTTTTTCCTTCATGATAACCAGTAATAATTTGAATGATATATTGGTATGAAATTGAATGAAATTGTATGAAATTGTATAAGGCCAAAGTAAATGGGAGTAGGTTGGTTGTGATAGATTAAAGTTATATTATAACCCTTTATAATTAGACGATACTAGATAAAATGAGAGAAAAGGTTGAGAAAATAAAAAAATGATAGGAAAACAAAGTAGAAGTAAAAAATAAAATGATAGAAGAGCAAAATAAAATAAAAATAGCAAAAAGTGATGAAACAAATAAGGATGAAACAAAATAAAATCAAAAAAAAACTAAGGGAGATGAATAATATTTAAAAGAAAAGAAGAAAGATGATATTAAAAGGGTTTCATTATTCTATCAAATTTGAATATTAACAAAAATTTGGAAGTTAACAGAAATTCATTAATTAATTAATACAAATCATAAAATTCGTGAAAAGGATGCACGATTGTAGTGATATTCATAGTATACATATCATAATGTATATTTCTAATTATATAAAAGCAAAAAATGTAAATTATATTATTAGATATAAAATGGAATTGTTAAAAGGTGAAATGTTAGTTAAAAACGTTTTAAAAACAGAAATTAGGAGATAGAAATAGGTGGATATGTATGGTTCAATTCTTCAGATTGAATTGGAATATGAGAAATTTGTAAGTACCAATTGTTCAAAATTGAATACGTGAAAGAAGTTGATAATGGTTTCATTGGAATAAAACTAGATAAAGAGATTGTTGATTTACTGGAAGTATTAAGAGAGATTGTTTTGTAGGATTTGTCTAACATTTGTGTCTAACATTTTTGTCTACCATTTTTATGATATTTGAACAATATTTGACCAATATTTGACCACTATTTGTCTGAGAGGTGTCTCTTGATTGTCTCTTAATTGTCTCTTGGTCGTCTTTTGATTGTCTACAGACTGTTTAAAGATTGTATTTCAATTAGTCGAATTTAAGATTCTGGAAAATAAAAAAAAGAAGATTCAAAGCTTAAGGAGTTTTAAGAGTACAAAAGAGCTTAAACAGTGGTACTCATGCAGTGTAAAGCAGGACCGCGTCCAGAGCGTTCCAATAGTCACATGAGCAGATCTGTGGTATCGGGAATAGCAGAGAGAAACAGACATTGAACCAATGTTAAAGGAAGGAGGGAGGGAGGATGGTGAGAAAAAAGAACAACTAGGATTTGCAAGAGAGAGCAACCCGTGAGTTCTTTTTTCAGTATGTGAGAGAAGGTTGAACTAAAATAAGATAAATACGAACGATGGTCAATAAAAATCAAGACAATAAGAGTGATAACATTGAGACAAAATTTAAAAAAAATAGGCAGCATTAATAAAGAAAGCAGGGTGAGTTGTTGGATTGATGAAGATTTGAAAACTAAAAGGAATTAAGAATTAAGTTGACAATTGACACACCTCAGGAAACAGAAGAACAGACGTCTATGCGTATATTTCGGACTGCATAAAGAAAAAGAAACAGAGGGTAACTCCAACGGAACAAAACTATGAAGAAAGATAAAATTGAGTAAATAATGTTGGTTTCATAATCAAAAACAAAAAAACAAAACAGAAAATAAAAAAAAATGGAGTAATATTGGGGTTAAATTGTTGAGAAAGTGATGGGGAGCAGCGAACCAATAAAAATCAGGTAAAGGTGAAGTAATGACATAGTAATGCATATTACATGATATTGCAGGGCATAGCGTTGTTTACATTGGAAGACTTTAGTTTCAATTGTTAAATTATGTTGTTTATTTGATTGATAATATAGAATGGATTAGAATATAGAATGGATATAGGGTGGATATAGAGTGGATATAGAGTGGATATAGAGTGGATACAGAATGAATATGGAATAAAGATATAAATGATAAACTATAGGAGGTAATAAGAAAAAGAATGGGTAAAAATAAAAAAACGAAAATGAAAACGAGCAGAAGAATGAAAATGAAGATAAAAAATAAAGTAGACAGAATATTGATTAAGCGTTTAGAATTTAATAGTGTAAATTAAATTAAAAGAATAATGATATAACCAAATAAAATAAAACCATAGAATTTTATTGTTATATTTGATAATTTGATTTGGATGATTCTTTCTTATAGAGAATGGTTCAATTTATTTTGATCAGATTTTGATTTTCTGAGTTTTTCTTCAAATTTAGCAAATTCATTTAATGCGATTTCCTCATTTGGATCAAAGACCTGTTTGACTGATTTAACTTCTTCGACATAGTGACTAAGCATTTTTTCAATACCATTTTTCAAAGTGTTTTCACTTAGAGAACAAGTAGTGCATGCACCCTTCAACTTGACAAAGACAACACCATTTTCAAAATCAAAACCCCTAAATTCCATATCCCCACCATCTTCTTGGATGGTAGGCAAGATTCTTGTGTCAATTAGTTCTTTGATATCTTCATATATTTCATTTTCGACTTCATTATGTGGATATCTTGCTTCTCTAAATATGATATTGCTTTTTGTAGCACTTGATATGAAAGAGACAGAAGAGCTGGTAAATAGTCTTTTGTTTATGAAAGTTGCAGCAGCAGGCTTGACAGGAGTTATGAGACGAGTATTAAGGCGAGTGCGAGATGTAAGAGGGTGTCTTAAAACAGATTGACAGATATTCTTTGTAGATGAGAAAAACATTTGTGGTTAGAGCTGATGAGCAGAAAAGAATAGTTAGAGAGAACAGACAACATCAGAGCAAAGAGTGCGTAGTTATAAAGAAGTGTCTCCTCCACAAACACTAGGGAAAGCGACATCGGTAAATGCGCGAACGCTGACTAATCTCCGATGGAGGGTCTGTGATTGGTGGTCAGCGCGGCGGGTTATGAGACCGGCTCTCGGGGTCGGCAACAGAGACGGATAATGTATCTCGGTGGTACAGGTCGGCACTGGAAGTCGGCACTGGAGGCCGATGGAAGGGTTGCCGAAGCGGGTAGCGCCCGGGTGGAGAACACAACGGGTGAGTTTCACATGGGAAAGAGGTGTTCGGGAGGAGCTTCACATGCTGGGAAGAGCGAAGGAAGCAGCAAACGCAGTTTATGCTGGTGAAGGAGGGCAAGACGGCGGTTGGCGGTTCGAACCACGCTAAGCTGCGAAGAAGATGCACTTTTGACGTCTTCAATGAGTGCAATGAGTGCAATGAGTGCAATGTGAGCAGCATGAGCAGCATGAACGGCATGTGATATATATTGCTGCTGTAAGTACGGCTGATGCTGGATGGGAATAGTCGCTGCTTTTAACCAATGGATCTTTCAATTTGGGTTGTTGGGACTCTTAGAAGAATTTTGTTAGATTTGTATCTGAATTTATACAATTTTAATCAGCTTCAGTTTTGTAGTATTGCGTTAGTCAGTTTTTATCAGGCTCAAGCTAATTTAAATTTCATATCCAACAATTTTATGTGCTTATGTTGTTTTTTTCATAGCAAAATTGTGTTTTGGGCAAAATGATGCAGTTTTTTTATTTATAAACATCAGATGTAATATATTTCTAATATATTTCTAATATATTTCGAATATATTTTCAATATAGTACAATGTGTTGACTTTCAATAGTATTCTTTTTTCTTGTTCTTATACCCATACAACCCATACGATCAAATTGAAAATAATGAACGCTAATAGTCGCTCCCCAAATAAACTAGCGATTCAAAACTTACTCAATTCAAATAACGACAACGAGTTTTCTGCCTTGGATTATAACCAGGAATGCGAAAAGAACGACATTGAAATAAAAAGTGAATGGGCTTATGAAACAGATAATGAAGGCAGTTCAAGTGTTGATGAAGAAACTCTGATATCAAGCAGTGAACCGGTGTTTCAAAGATCATCAAATGGTTTATCTAAAATACTATCTATTCAATCAATTTCACCATTAATATCTTATTTAAGTAAACTAAATTTTCAAGATAATTGTCAAAATTATCAAAATTATCAAGCTTTTCAAAATAGCCAAAATAGTCAAAGTTTAAAAAACATTAAAAACCTAATTAGAGTTTTAAAAATCTCAATCATAATACTAAGTAAAGCAATTGATAATCTACAAAGGCCACCAACTAACAGTGCCAATAAAGTGAAGACTGAAAAAATACACTATCATAACGTATCGAATATTGTTAAAACTGTTATATCATTATTATCCAACTTTTCTTCAAGATGTCTACCATCATCAATAAAATCTGAAATTCGAATGATTTTGCTCAATTTGCCTGAAAACCTAACTATTTCTCTCAAGAATAAATATTTTATATCTAAATTGAGCCATAAAAACTCGTGCTGTTCCAATTATAGTTACACTTTCGGCTCAAATCTCACAGCCAGTCCCAAAGTCAGTTTAAGAAACCTAAAACTATTGTCTGTGGCAAAAATATCATTGCTATCGTTCCATAGAATACTAAACCACCTTGAGTCCATTTTAAAAAAAGCTTAATTCTCGCTGGAATACAGCTCAAAAAACGATTCTAAAACCCAAACTAGTCCGACCTCCCAGTTTCCGCCAAAGCATGCTCCCTACCTCTACTCCCACACCAGCAACGAGACTTTCTTCTAGTCTCTCTACAGCTGTATTATATACCTCTCTAACCTTCTCTTCCCTAACTCTCACTTACTACCGCCTTCCCCATTAGGAAGGGCCCATCACATGCCAGGTTGTAGACCCCTTCCACTTTGGGTGTGCGACAGGCCCTTCGCCGATCTTCTGCCTTTTCCAACTTTTCTCTCTTCTTTTCTTCTTGATGCTGTCTCATTAAGTCCCAACTCTATTCTCTCCATCTCTGCCATGTTGCCATACTGATACTGCTGCCTTTTCTCTCTTATCCAAATCGATTTACCTATTATCTTCCTATTCCTGTTTCTGTTCTTTCTTCCATTTCTGCTTCCACTCCTGCTCGTTGCTACTCGCTTGTCTGTTTCGCATCCACATATTCTCCTGTATATGCCACTCATTTTTCACTCCCCAATTGTGTGCATACTTTATCGTTTTTGTTTTTTTACCCAATTCACTCTATTTTCCTTATTAAATTATCAAATCAAAAACAAAACAATAAACAAAAAAAAATTTCTAGAAATAAATCACAAGTTGCCTATTATCCTGCTCCCATAACCATAAATGAATAAATCCATTTATCCATTTGTCAAGACTTTAATTATAAGTGCTAAAAAACAATGTTCTCTAATCGCTACATCTGTTGGTATAATTGCTGCTCTAGGTGGCTTTCTATATGGCTATGAAACAGGTCTAAGTAATAGTGTGCTAGCCATGACTTATGTCAAAGAAAACTTTGCTAAAAACCATGAATCCTTCTCTGCAAGGGAATCTGCCCTCACAACTGCTACCCTCTCTTTAGGCACTTTATTTGGTGCTTTATCTTCCTCTGTTTTAGCAGATTCAATTGGAAGAAGATCGACTATCATATTAGCAACTTTACTAATATTCAATATCGGCACAGTTATACAGTTAGTAGCTACCAATGTTCCCATCTTATGTGTTGGAAGGACTGTAACCGGCTTTGGTCTCGGTATAATTAGTGCAGTTGTACCTTTATATCAATCTGAAGTATCTTCAAAATATGTTAGAGGTTCCATAGTCTCTTTATATCAATGGGCTATTACTTGGGGATTTTTAGCTTCAAGTGGTGTTGCTCAGGGCACTCATTCCAGAAATGATTCTGGCTCCTACAGAATCCCAATAGGCTTGCAATCCCTTTGGGCTATTTTATTAAGTATAGGAATGTACTATCTACCTGAATCCCCAAGATACTACGTTAAAAAGGGCAAAATAGTCGAAGCTGCAATGTCTTTGTCAACTTTAAGAAAACTAAGTGCTGAAGACTACGAAATAATTGAAGAACTCGTAGAAATTAAAGCTAATCATGATTACGAAGATTCAATTCAAATCAACTCGTTTTTACAAATCTTTAAAAGCGGTAGAGGCCATAGTAAACAGTTTTTAAGAATCATGACTGGAATTTGTCTTCAAGCTCTACAACAAGCAACTGGTATAAACTTTGTCTTCTATTATGGAGTCAATTTTTTTATAAACTCCGGCGTTCAAAACTCCTATATTATATCCTTTGTCACCTATGCTGTTAATGTTGTAGCGACGGTTCCTGGTATCTTTATGGTTGAAACCATCGGTAGAAGAAAATGTTTAATTTATGGTGCTCTACTAATGTCGATCTTCAACTTAATCATTGCAATAGTTGGGGTCACCACAAACTCTGTCATTGCTAATAAAATCATGATAGCTTTTGTTTGTTGTTTTATAGCAACTTTTGCTTCCACTTGGGGTCCTGTTGTTTGGGTCTATGTTAGTGAAATTTACTCTTTAAATGTTCGTGCAAAAGGTGTATCAATTGCAGCTGGAACTAACTGGCTATTTAATTTTGCCTTTGCTTTTGTTACTCCTTATTTATTAGATCAAGGTAATCATACCGCTGCTTTAGGTACAAGTATTTTTTTTATTTGGGGTGGTTTAACTCTAGCTGGCGCTGTTTTTTCTTATTTTGCCATTTATGAGACTAAAGGTCTAAAGTTAGAAGAAATTGATGAAATGTATGCCACTTGTAAAAATGCTTTGGAATCTCCCTCATTTTTAGCAAGAAAATCAGAATATAGAAACAGAAATGCTAATAAAATTGCTCAAGAAAGAAAAAAAAGATTTAGACTATGGTTTTTTGACAAAAGAAAATCCAATAATAACAATAATAACAACAATAACAATAATAACAATAGTAATAATAATAATAATAATAATAATAACAATTCGGATGACGACAACAATAATTATCCTGGAGATAACACTAACAATATTTATATGCAACACAATAATGGATTAAATAACCAGTTACCTATTATTGCAGAAGATCAGGAACCAGCCATAAATGACTCGGAAAATGGGAATATAAATAACAACAAAAATGCAAAAAATTTCAGTAACAATTCCAATAATATTACTGGAAATGATGACAATCAAAATAAAGATATTTATAACAACAACGATACCAATATTGTTGATGATATTCTGCAATCAATCCCCATATCAAGTGATAACCAGCAGGAACTCAGTGACTCATCAAATCTTCAAGGTAGTTTTTTTCCAAGTATTGCTGAATATATACGTTCATATCATTTTCCTCTGGAGGGTGATAGACCTGGTGTGATATATGAAGCAAATATAAATGATTTGAGTCGAAATATTCTTGACAATTTGCATCTAAGAGATAGAAACTCAAATTCAAATTCAAATAACATGAATACATCTAATAGAAACAGTCTTAACTTGGAACATCAACCTGATAATGTAATAGATTTTAAAAATATAAATGATAAAAATCAAGAAAATAATATCAATACAACTGACCTAAAAACCCAACTTGATTTGGCTACTTTAACGCCTTTCGAATTAGGTTATGAGCTTGCCTTAGCGCCAGATAGAGGTCCCCCATCATTATCTTCAATGTCTCTCGATCAATTATCCTTAGATGATAAAGCATTCCTTGAACAGTATGAATATGAATTAGCTGTTTTAACAAGAAGAGAAGTTGATAATAACTCTGTCATTAACGATAACAATTCTGATACTGATGGTAACAGTGATAAAAATGATAACAACAACGGTAATGAAAATAATAAAAATAATAATAGTGACAGCAATATTAATAATTAATGACTTTTTTTGAATTTTTACTTTTTATTTCGTATTTTTCATTTTTATTTTTGTTTTTTTGTTTTTTTTTCTAGAAATGATAAGGTGTTTTTTTTTAATAGTTTATTTTTTAGCTTTTCTATTCAATTCTTTTTTGTGTATGTATTTTTTCATAATTTTTGTATTAGACAATGAAGAAATACTAAATTTTTTATTATTGTTTAATTTTTATATTTTTATTAAAATCTTTCCTACTTTGGCTATTATACCATTACGATATTAAATGTAAAAAAAATAGAAAAAGCTTTTTATTGTTTAAATCAATAAACCGTTTCATAAAAATAGATTAGGTAATCAATATTTATTCCAAGTATAATACAATTTTTAACTAATTTTAAATAACAAAAAAAGTTAAATGACATACCAACTTCTATTGTCACTAACTGCATTATTAGATTATAAAATGGATTTTTGAATGTATTTATTAATTTTCAAATGAAAAACATGAGCTAATAATAAACTTCGGATTTGAAATATGCTAATCAATTTCAAATAATTATATGTAACTACTGAATAATTGAGTATTAGTTTTTTTATGATTGAGATTATTAAAATATATAGTCAATAAATAAAAAGAAGAGATAATAGAATAGATCTGTTTCAGTTAACTAATAAAAAAAGCAATGAACAATAATAGTTATTCAATACAATGTTATTTTTTTAGAGATTCAGACAATATTCGAATTTCATTCAAAAGATTGAATTTGACATAAACAGAAAACTAAATGATGTTTGAAAAAGAAAGTTTTTAGATTTAGAATAATTAAATAATTTATTAGGAATATTAGTAATTTAAAATGATAAAGAATATTGGCAGATTAATAGTTAAGAAGATTAATAGTTAAGAAGATTAATAATTAGGAAGATTAATAATTAGGAAGATTAGGTTGAATGAAAAAACAATTCATCATTATGAAAATAGGAAAATAATCATAAAGAGAACAAAAAGAGGACAAAAAATATAACACATTAAGAANACAATATAATATATTAAAAAACAATAAATATAACACATTAAAAAAACAATACAGCACATTAAGAAAACTGGTTTTGCAGTTTAAAAAAGTTCGTTGTAACNACTAGTAACACGAGCAGCATTTGCTTTTGAAAACTTGAAAAAAGATCTTTTACTTTGAGGTTTGCAATCAGGAACTTTAAGAAGAGAAAGCTTAGAAAGACCAGAAAATGTAGATGTTGGTAGTGAAATATGAGAGAACATACTCTCCAATTCGGTTTCAGATTCAGATTCAAATTCAGATTCATGCTCAGATTCAGAAGTTGATGCAAATTCCAATTCTGGCACATTCTGGTGTTGGTAGTGATGGTGAGCTGGATGTGCTTTGGGAAGCTGAGGAAGGTAGAAATGCTTTTTGTTCATACCATAGTATTGAAGCATATCATTTCTGTAGTCCTGATTTGACTCGCTGATGATGATCTCGTTGATATTTCTAGTCAACTGAGATAGCTCACCGTATTTCTCAGTGGTGAAGGTGACTTTGATATTTTGAGCAGCATAGTTGAAAATTCCTTTTGAGTGCTGTTTTAGCCATCTGTGGTGGGAGATATCAAGCAATGAAGGTCTGGTGTCAGGATTTGGATCCAAGATTAAATTGACCAAATCTATGACATCTTCATTGACCAAAGCATGTTTGAGAGATTGAGTTAAGTCAGATTTCAAATCAGATTCCAAGGCCGGAAGATGTCCAGTAACCAATTGGTGTAAAAGCAAGCCTATTGACCAGACATCGACTTTGATAGCATTGACAGTTTTGATTTTGTCGGATGAATTGCCACCACAAAGGAGTTCAGGAGCAGCAAGTTTGGAATTTGCTGGTTGGTAGAGATCAACCATAATTTGTGTGATATGGCTTCGAGCTTCAGCAAAACCGTATTTATTGGCTTTGCAAGCAAGACTCAAGTCAGTGAACATGAGCTGGGAGTTGTCTGTTGAGACTGACAAAGTGTGTGTGTTCAAGTCTCGATGAGCAAAACCACATTGGTGCATGTAATTCACAGACGAGAGCAAGGACAAGAAGAGGTTTCTGATTTGGTGCTCGTTGGAGACAAAGCCATCGCATTTGTAGTCGATAGACTTGATAAAGCGACCTAGCGAGCTGGATTGTGGAATACGGTCTTTTACGATACCATAGGCACCTTTGCTAGATAAAATCTCATGATAGCGAGTGAAATTGGGATGTAATGATAGCATCTTATTGATCTCCATTTCATTGATAATTGATTTGTGTTTGGATGGTAGCTCCTC